>NC_057812.1:600626683-600627426 GCF_018294505.1 Triticum aestivum
CTCCCTCCTCTCCTCCCATTCCCTCATGGTTTCTCCTTCCTCCTCTCCGATGCTTCTGTGAACTCCTCTCCGGCGAGCTCCTCCTCCTCTCTGGCGATGTAGGCGAGCACCTCTCCGGTGACCTCCTCCTCCTCCTCTCCGGCGAACTCCTCTCCGGCAAAAGAACACGGCAAAAGAACGTACAAGATCCAAAAACAGGAACAAAATTTGAAATAATATCATGCCAAAAAACGAGCAAAAAAACGAGCAAAAAATGGGTAAAAAAATCACGATCCAGATCCAAATTCAAAATTCAAAAATAGCAATGGCGCACGGTGGGGGTTAGACGGTGCGCCACTACTATTTTCCCGCCTTCAAAATTCAAAAATACTAATGGCGCACCGTGGCCTATACTAATGGCGCACCAGTGGCCTATACTAATGGCGCACCATGGCCTATAGTGGTGCGCCATTAGTATACCAGATACTAATGGCGCACCAGTGGTGCGTCATTAGTAAAAAATACTAGTGGCGTGATACTAATGGCGCACCAGTGATGTGCCATTAGTAGGCAAAACTGGTGCGTCATTAGTAGCCCTTTTCCTAGTAGTGACTCCGACGAATCACGTCGCGACACCTCAGTATCATCGTCGCCCGCGCCCAATCCCGCAGCGCCACTAGTCAGGCCGCCGCGCCTCCTCTCTCCCACACCCGCCGCGGCCCGCCGAGGCCCGAGTCGGGCCCTCCCCGGCCCGCGCCCGAGCG
>NC_057812.1:600627758-600827860 GCF_018294505.1 Triticum aestivum
CCGCCCGGTTGCCGCCGCCCTGTCCTCGCCGCCCGGCCTCACCGCGCTGTCTCCGACCCCGGCCGCCGCAACTCCGGCCGGATCCCGCTCCGGTGACCACCGCGCCCTCGCCGGCTGCCTCTTCTTCTCCGGTGGCTACAAGAACTCCGACGATCTCCTCGAAGTCCACACCGGCCGATCCGGATCCAGATCTGATCTGGAACCCTAACTTCTCGGGTTGACTTTTGCCTCCTCCCAGTAATTTTATGCATTCTTCGCAGCATCATAACTTCATCACCGTTGCTCCGATTCGTGCGTGTAGCATATCAAAATCTTCGCCTTGAAGAGTACATCGTTTAATCTCATTGCATCATTCTAATTTGAGCTTGTCTTGATGCCCGAAATTCTGTTGGAGTAGGGCTATGTGATGATAGTTTCAGATCTGTTTCAGCAAATGCACTTTTGTCATTTTTGCCATGATTAATGTGTGCATGCTATGATCCTGAGCTCTAGATGTGTTTTGAAATATGCCATGCCATCTTTACAGGGGTGTATGCCATGTATTTTTGTGATCTTGTGGTGACTAACACAACCATGCAAAGTAGCTTACTCAATGGTGCTGATTTCAGGGACTTAGAATTTCACTAAGTCCTTGCCCTGTTATTATTTTTATGCCATATGTTCATGTTGATTCCTAGTGATCCGTGCCTCTTTTGAGCATAATCAGTAAGGATGTTTTGTAGAGTTTGTTGTGCTCTATCCATCCATGTCTTTGTTTGCAATTATGGAGCAACCTAGCTTGAGTCAATCGAGCTCTACTTTTGCTATAAAATGTTCCTGGCAGATTTTTAACATGTTTTGCAATTTTGCCAAGCTTGTTGTTGTTGATCCGTGCATGCTATGTTGTTGTTCTTGCCATGTTTAGCTTCTATGCCATGTCTATTTGCTGGATGTATACTTAGTTTGTTATGCAATGCCTCGTAGTGAATGCATCGAGCTCGTAAACATGCCTAATTGATATCTGTTTTGCCATGCTCCAGTTTTTCACTAAGTCTGAATCTGTTTATGTTTTTGCTATGTTCACATGCTTGCTATTGTATTTTCTGATCCCTTTTGGCTCATGGTCACTAAGGGACTTCTGTTATATGTTTGAGTAGCTTCATGCCATGCCTTGCGTTACCTTGTTATGTTCCTGTAGCATGTAGTTATTGTGCTCTAAACATTGCTTCCTGATGATAATTCCTGACATGCTGTTAATTTCACTAAGTCTGAAACCTGTTATCTTTTGCACTTTTGCCATGCTTATTTGAACCTGCTATTGATTGAATTAGCCGTAGCTCAGTGTTCATCTTTTGTCAAGCATCATGAGTGGATCCCTGCCATGTATTTTGTTGTCATGTTGGAGTGTTGTAGCATGTTTTTCTTGTGGCATTTATATGGCTTCTTGCTGTTTATCATAGATCGGTGTCATATTTGTTTTGCTTGCCTTTCCCAAACAGTGCATCCAATTCCGGTGATCTTTATATCAATTTCGACCGAAATCAACTTCCCTTTCCAGTGGCACTCTTGGATTTCCATGTTGAGGCCAGGTTCAATGATTCTTTCCCAAATCATGCATATGCATACCGCATCCCGCATATCATGCCATGTTCATGTGTTGGTTGTTTACTATGTTTTGTGCTTCTTTTCGGTGTTGCTTCTTCGGGTTGGTTTCGATAACGTCGCGTTTGTGAGGACCCCGTTTGACTACGTCCGTTTGTCTTCTTCATGGACTCGTTCTTCTTCCTTGCGGGATTTCAGGCAAGATGACCATACCCTCGAAATCACTTCTATCTTTGCTTGCTAGTTGTTCGCTCTTTTGCTATGCCTATGCTGTGATACCTACCACTTGCTTATCATGCCTCCCATATTGTTAAGCCAAGCATCTAACCCACCTTGTCCTAGCAAACCATTGTTTGGCTATGTTACCGCTTTGCTCAGCCCCTCTTATAGCGTTGTTAGTTGCAGGTGAAGATTGGAGCTTGTTCCATGTTTGGAACATGGTTATTTTGTTGGGATATCACAATATCTCTTCTTTAATTAATGCATCTATATACTAGGTAAAAGGGTGGAAGGCTCGGCCTTATGCCTGGTGTTTTATTCCACTCTTTCCGCCCTAGTTTCCATCATATCGGTGTTATGTTCCCGAATTTTGCGTTCCTTACACGGTTGGGTTATAATGGGAACCCCTTGACAGTTTGCCTTGAATAAAACTCCTCCAGCAATGCCCAACATTGGTTTTACCATTCGCCACCTAGCCTCTTTTTCCCTTGGGTTCCGCGGACTCAAGGGTCATCTTTATTTAAACCCCCTCGGGCCAGTGCTCCTCTGAGTGTTGGTCCGACCGAGTAGACTGCAGGGCCACCTCAGGGCAACTTGAGGGTTGGTTTCACTCGTAGGATGTCTCATCTGAGTGTGCCCTGAGAATGAGATATGTGGAGCTCCTATCGGGATTTGTCGGCACATTCGGGCAGCTTTGCTGGACTTGTTTTACCATTGTCGAGGATGTCTTGTAACCGGGATGCCGAGTCTGATCGGATTGTCTTGGGACAAGGAATATCCTTCGTTGACCGTGAGAGCTTGTGATGGGCTAAGTTGGGACACCCCTGCAGGGATTTGAACTTTCGAAAGCCGTGCCCGCGGTTATGGGCAGATGGGAATTTGTTAATGTCTGGTTGTAGATAACCAGAAACTTAACTTAATTAAAATACATCAACCGCGTGTGTAACCGTGATGGTCTCTTCTCGGCGGAGTCCGGGAAGTGAACACGGTGTTGGAGTTATGTTTGACGTAGGTTGTTATAGGATCACTTCTAGATCATAGTTTCTCGTGAAGGAAATATGCCCTAGAGGCAATAATGAAGTTATTATTTATTTCCTTATATCATGATAAATGTTTATTATTCATGCTAGAATTGTATTAACCGGAAACATAATACATTTGTGAATAGATAGACAAACAGAGTGTCACTAGTATGCCTCTACTTGACTAGCTCGTTGATCAAAGATGGTTATGTTTCCTAACCATGGACATGAGGTGTCATTTGATTAATGGGATCACATCATTAGGAGAATGATGTGATTGACTTGACCCATTCCATTAGCTTAGCACTTGATCGTTTAGTTTGTTGCTATTGCTTTCTTCATAACTTATACATGTTCCTATGACTATGAGATTATGCAACTCCCGTTTACCGGAGGAACACTTTGTGTGCTACCAAACATCACAACGTAACTGGGTGATTATAAAGGTGCTCTACAGGTGTCTCCGAAGGTACTTGTTGGGTTGGCGTATTTCGAGATTAGGATTTGTCACTCCAATTGTTGGAGAGGTATCTCTGGGCCCTCTCGGTAATGCACATCACTTAAGCCTTGCAAGCATTGCAACTAATAAGTTAGTTGCGGGATGATGTATTACGGAACGAGTAAAGAGACTTGCCGGTAACGAGATTGAACTAGGTATTGAGATACCGACGATCGAATCTCGGGCAAGTAACATACCGATGACAAAGGGAACAACGTATGTTGTTATGCGGTCTGACCGATAAAGATCTTCGTAGAATATGTGGGAGCCAATATGAGCATCCAGGTTCCGCTATTGGTTATTGACCGGAGACATGTCTCGGTCATGTCTACATAGTTCTCGAACCCGTAGGGTCCGCACGCTTAAAGTTTCGGTGACGATTGTATTATGAGTTTATGTGATTTGATGTACCGAAGGTAGTTCGGAGTCCCGGATGAGATCGGGGACATGACGAGGAGTCTCGAAATGGTCGAGACGTAAAGATCGATATATTGGACGACTATATTCGGACATCGGAAAGGTTCCGAGTGATTCGGGTATTTTCGGGGGTACCGGGGAGTTACGGGAATACGAGGAAGAAGTAATGGGCCTCATGGGCCAAGTGGTGGAAGAGAGGAGGCAGGGCGCGCGGCCCCCCTAGCCCAAACCGAATTGGACTAGGGGGCCGGCCCCCCTTTCCTCTTTTCCTCCTTCTCCTTCCTTCTCCTTCTCCTCCTTCCTTTCCTCCTCCTAGTAGGAGTAGGAAAGGGGAGTCCTACTCCTACTAGGAGGTGGACTCCTCCTCCTGGCGCGCCCATAGAGGGCCGGCCGGCCTCCCCCTTGCTCCTTTATATACAGGGGCAGGGGGCACCTCTAGACACACAAGTTGATCAGTTGATCTCTCCCAGCCGTGTGCGGTGCCCCCTCCACCATATTCCACCTCGGTCATATCGTAGCGGTGCTTAGGCGAAGCCCTGCGTCGGTAGCAACATCGTCACCGTCACCACGCCGTCGTGCTGACGGAACTCTCCCATGAAGCTCTGCTGGATCGGAGTTCTCGGGACGTCATCGAGCTGAACGTGTGCTAAACTCGGAGGTGCTGTGCGTTCGGTACTTAGATCGGTCGGATCGTGAAGACGTACGACTACATCAACCGCGTTGTGCTAACGCTTCCGCTTTCGGTCTTCAAGGTTACATGGACAACACTCTCCCCTCTCGTTGCTATGCATCACCATGATCTTGCGTGTGCGTAGGAATTTTTTTGAAATTACTACGTTCCCCAACAGTGGCATCCGAGCCAGGTTTTATGCGTAGATGTTGTGCACGAGTAGAACACAAGTGAGTTGTGGGCGATATAAGTCATACTGCTTACCAGCATGTCATACTTTGGTTCGGCGGTATTGTTGGAAGAAGCGGCCCGGACCGACATTACGCGTACGCTTACGCGAGACAGGTTCTACCGACGTGCTTTGCACACAGGTGGCTGGCGGGTGTCAGTTTCTCCAACTTTAGTTGAACCAAGTGTGGCTACGCCCGGTCCTTGCGAAGGTTAAAACAGCACCAACTTGACAAACTATCGTTGTGGTTTTGATGCGTAGGTAAGAACGGTTCTTGCTAAGCCCGTAGCAGCCACGTAAAACTTGCAACAACAAAGTAGAGGACGTCTAACTTGTTTTTGCAGGGCATGTTGTGATGTGATATGGTCAAGACATGATGCTAAATTTTATTGTATGAGATGATCATGTTTTGTAACCGAGTTATCGGCAACTGGCAGGAGCCATATGGTTGTCGCTTTATTGTATGCAATGCAATTGCGCTGTAATGCTTTACTTTATCACTAAGCGGTAGCGATAGTCGTGGAAGCATAAGATTGGCGAGACGACAACGATGCTACGATGGTGATCAAGGTGTCGCGCCGGTGACGATGGTGATCATGACGGTGCTTCGGAGATGGAGATCACAAGCACAAGATGATGATGGCCATATCATATCACTTATATTGATTGCATGTGATGTTTATCTTTTATGCATCTTATCTTGCTTTGATTGACGGTAGCATTATAAGATGATCTCTCACTAAATTTCAAGATAAAAGTGTTCTCCCTGAGTATGCACCGTTGCCAAAGTTCGTCGTGCCCAGACACCACGTGATGATCGGGTGTGATAAGCTCTACGTCCATCTACAACGGGTGCAAGCCAGTTTTGCACACGCAGAATACTCAGGTTAAACTTGACGAGCCTAGCATATGCAGATATGGCCTCGGAACACTGAGACCGAAAGGTCGAGCGTGAATCATATAGTAGATATGATCAACATATTGATGTTCACCATTGAAAGCTACTCCATTTCACGTGATGATCGGTTATGGTTTAGTTGATTTGGATCACGTGATCACTTAGAAGATTAGAGGGATGTCTTTCTAAGTGGGAGTTCTTAAGTAATATGATTAATTGAACTTAAATTTATCATGAACTTAGTCCTGGTAGTATTAGCATATCTATGTTCCAGATCAATAGCTCGCGTTTAGCTCCCCTGTTTTATTTTTGATATGTTCCTAGAAGAAAACTAAGTTGAAAGATGTTAGTAGAAATGATGCGGATTGGATCCGTGATCTGAGGTTTATCCTCATTGCTGCACAGAAGAATTATGTCCTTAATGCACCGCTAGGTGACAGACCTATTGCAGGAGCAGATGCAGACGTCATGAACGTTTGGCTAGCTCAATATGATGACTACTTGATAGTTTAGTGCACCATGCTTAACAGCTTAGAATCGGGACTTCAAAGACGTTTTGAACGTCATGGATCATATGGATGTTCCAGGAGTTGAAGTTAATATTTCAAGCAAATACCCGAGTTGAGAGATATGAAGTCTACAACAAGTTCTATAGCTAAAAGATGGAGGAGAATAGCTCAAGCAGTGAGCATGTGTTCAGATTGTCTGGGTACTACAATCGCTTGAATCAAGTGGGAGTTAATCTTCCAGATAAAATAGTGATTGACAGAATTCTCTAGTCACCATCACCAAGTTAGTAGAACTTCGTGATGAACTATAGTATGCAAGGGATGATGAAAACGATTCCCGAGCTTTTCATGATGATGAAATCGATGAAGGTAGAAATCAAGAAAGAGCATCAAGTGTTGATGATTAACAAGACCACTAGTTTCAAGAAAAGGGCAAAGGGAAAGAAAGGGAACTTCAAGAAGAACGGCAAGCAAGTTGCTGCTCAAGTGAAGAAGCCCAAGTCTGGTCCTAAGCCTGAGACTAAGTGCTTCTACTGCAAAGGGACTGGTCACTGGAAGCGGAACTGCCCCAAGTATTTGGCGGATAAGAAGGATGGCAAAGTGAACAAAGGTATATTTGATATACAGATTATTGATGTGTATTTTACTAGTGTTCGTAGCAACCCCTCGGTATTTGATACTGGTTCAGTTGCTAAGAGTAGTAACTCGAAACGGGAGTTGCAGAATGAACAGAGACTAGTTAAGGGTGAAGTGACGATGTGTGTTGGAAGTGGTTCCAAGATTGATATGATCATCATCGCACACTCCCTATACTTTCGGGATTAGTGTTGAACCTAAATAAGTGTTATTTGGTGTTTGCGTTGAGCATGAATATGATTTGATCATGTTTATTGCAATACGGTTATTCATTTAAGTAAGAGAATAAATTGTTGTTCTGTTTACATGAATAAAACCTTCTATGGTCATACACCCAATGAAAATGGTTTGTTGGATCTCGATTGTGGTGATACACATTCTCATAATATTGAAGCCAAAAGATGCAAAGTTAATAATGATAGTGCAACTTATTTGTGGCACTGCCGTTTAGGTCATATTGGTGTAAAGCGCATGAAGAAAATCCATGCTGATGGGCTTTTGGAATCACTTGATTATGAATCAGTTGATGCTTGCGAACCGTGCCTCATGGGCAAGATGACTAAGACTCCGTTCTCCGGAACAATGGAGCAAGCAACTGACTTATTGGAAATAATACATACTGATGTATGCAGTCCGATGAATGTTGAGGCTCGCGGCGGGTATCGTTATTTTCTGACCTTCACAGATGATTTGAGCAGATATGGGTATATCTACTTGATGAAACATAAGTCTGAAACATTTGAAAAGTTCAAAAACTTCAGAGTGAAGTGGAAAATCATCGTGACAAGAAAATAAAGTTTCTACGATCTGATCGCAGAGACAAATATTTGAGTTACGAGTTTGGTCTTCAATTAAAACAATGTGGAATAGTTTCACAAAATCGTGCCACCTGGAACACCACAGCATAATGGTGTGTCCGAACGTCATAACCGTACTATTATTGGATATAGTGCAATCTATGATGTTTCTTACCGATTAACCACTATAGTTTTGAGGTTATGCATTAGAGACAGCTACATTCACGTTAAATAGGGCACCATCTAAATCCGTTGAGACGACACCGTATGAACTATGGTTTGGCAAGAAACCTAAGTTGTCGTTTCTTAAAGTTTGAGGTTGCAATGCTTATGTGAAAAAGTTTCAACCTGATAAGCTCAAACCCAAATCGGAGAAGTGCGTCTTCATAGGATACCCAAAAGAAAATGTTGGGTACACCTTCTATCACAGATCCGAAGGCAAGATATTCATTGCTGAGAATGGATCCTTTCTAGAGAAGGAGTTTCTCTCGAAAGAAGTGAGTGGGAGGAAAGTAGAACTTGATGAGGTAACTGTACCTGCTCCCTTATTGGAAAGTAGTTCATCACAGAAATCTGTTCCTGTGACTACTACACCAATTAGTGAGGAAGCTAATGATGATGATCATGTAACTTCAGATCAAGTTACTACCGAACCTCGTAGGTAAACCAGAGTGAGATCCGCACCAGAGTGGTACGGTAATCCTGTTCTGGAGGTCATGTTACTTGACCATGACGAACCTACGAACTATGAGGAAGCGATGATGAGCCCAGATTCCGCGAAATGGCTTGAGGCCATGAAATCTGAGATGAGATCCATGTATGAGAACAAAGTATGGACTTTGATTGACTTGCCCAATGATCGGCGAGCCATTGAGATTAAATGGATCTTCAAGAGGAAGACGGACGCTGATAGTAGTGTTACTATCTACAAAGCTAGAATTGTCGCAAAAAGGTTTTCGACAAGTTCAAGGTGTTGACTACGATGAGAGTTTCTCACTCGTATCTATGCTTAAGTCTGTCCGAATCATGTTAGCAATTGCCGCATTTTATGAAATCTGGCAAATGGATAAACAAAACTGCATTCCTTAATGGATTTATTAAAGAAGAGTTGTATATGATGCAACCAGAAGGTTTTGTCAATCCTAAAGGTACTAACAAAATATGCAAGCTCCAGCGATCCATCTATGGACTGGTGCAAGCATCTCGGAGTTGGAATATACGCTTTGATAAGTTGATCAAAGCATATAGTTTTATACAGACTTGCGGTGAAGCCTGTATTTACAAGAAAGTGAGTGGGAGCACTACAACATTTCTGATAAGTATATGTATGACATATTGTTGATCGGAGATGATGTAGAATTATTCTGCAAAGCATAAAGGAATGTTTGAAAGGAGTTTTTTCAAAAGAAAGACCTCGATCAAGCTGCTTACATATTGAGCATCAAGATCTATAGAGATAGATCAAGACGCTTGATAAGTTTTTTCAATGAGTACATACCTTGACAAGATTTTGAAGTAGTTCAAAATGGAACAGTCAAAGAAGGAGTTCTTGCCTGTGTTACAAGGTGTGAAGTTGAGTAAGACTCAAAACCCGACCACGGCAGAAGATAGAGAGAGAATGAAAGTCATTCCCTATGCCTCAGCCATAGGTTCTATAAAGTATGCCATGCTGTGTACCAGACCTATTGTATACCCTGCCCTGAGTTTTGGCAAGGGAGTACAATAGTGATCTAGGAGTAGATCACTGGACATTGGTCAAAATTATCCTTAGTGGAATAAGGATATGTTTCTCGATTATGGAGGTGACAAAAGGTTCGTCGTAAAGGGTTACGTCG
Source organism: Triticum aestivum (assembly GCF_018294505.1). Lineage (NCBI taxonomy): Eukaryota > Viridiplantae > Streptophyta > Magnoliopsida > Poales > Poaceae > Triticum > Triticum aestivum. The sequence goes on from NC_057812.1 coordinate 600,637,071, forward strand.
ATGCAAATTTTGACACTGATCCAGATGACTCTAAATCTCAATCTGGATACATATTGAAAGTGGGAGCAATTAGCTAGAGTAGCTCCGTGCAGAGCATTGTTGACATAGAAATTTGCAAAATACTTACGGATCTGAATGTGGCAGACCCGTTGACTAAACTTCTCTCACAAGCAAAACATGATCACACCTTAGTACTCTTTGGGTGTTAATCACATAGCGATGTGAACTAGATTATTGACTCTAGTAAACCCTTTGGGTGTTGGTCACATGTCGATGTGAACTATGGGTGTTAATCACATGGTGATGTGAACTATTGGTATTAAATCACATGGCGATGTGAACTAGATTATTGACTCTAGTGCAAGTGGGAGACTGAAGGAAATATGCCCTAGAGGCAATAATAAAGTTATTATTTATTTCCTTATATCATGATAAATGTTTATTATTCATGCTAGAATTGTATTAACCGGAAACATAATACATGTGTGAATACATAGACAAACAGAGTGTCACTAGTATGCCTCTACTTGACTAGCTCGTTGATCAAAGATGGTTATGTTTCCTAACCATAGACATGAGTTGTCATTTGATTAACGGGATCACATCATTAGGAGAATGATGTGATTGACTTGACCCATTCCGTTAGCTTAGCACTTGATCGTTTAGTTTGTTGCTATTGCTTTCTTCATGACTTATACATGTTCCTATGACTATGAGATTATGCAACTCCCGTTTACCGGAGGAACACTTTGTGTGCTACCAAACGTCACAACGTAACTGGGTGATTATAAAGGTGCTCTACAGGTGTCTCCGAAGGTACTTGTTGGGTTGGCGTATTTCGAGATTAGGATTTGTCACTCCGATTGTCGGAGTGGTATCTCTGGGCCCTCTCGGTAATGCACATCACTTAAGCCTTGAAGCATTGCAACTAATGAGTTAGTTGCGGGATGATGTATTACGGAACGAGTAAAGAGACTTGCCAGTAACGAGATTGAACTAGGTATTGAGATACCGACGATCGAATCTCGGGCAAGTAACATACCGATGACAAAGGGAACAACGTATGTTGTTATGCGGTCTGACCGATAAAGATCTTCGTAGAATATGTGGGAGCCAATATGAGCATCCAGGTTCCGCTATTGGTTATTGACCGGAGACATGTCTCGGTCATGTCTACAGAGTTCTCGAACCCGTAGGGTCCGCACGCTTAAAGTTTCGGTGATGATTGTATTATGAGTTTATGTGATTTGATGTACCGAAGGTAGTTCGGAGTCCCGGATGAGATCGGGGACATGACGAGGAGTCTCGAAATGGTCGAGACGTAAAGATCGATATATTGGACGACTATATTCGGACATCGGAAAGGTTCCGAGTGATTCGGGTATTTTCGAGGGTACCGAGGAGTTACGGGAATACGAGGAAGAAGTAATGGGCCTCATGGGCCAAGTGGTGGAAGAGAGGAGGCAGGGCGCGCGGCCCCCCTAGCCCAAACCGAATTGGACTAGGGGGCCGGCCCCCCTTTCCTCTTTTCCTCCTCTCCTTCCTTCTCCTTCTCCTCCTTCCTTTCCTCCTCCTAGTAGGAGTAGGAAAGGGGAGTCCTACTCCTACTAGGAGGAGGACTCCTCCTCCTGGCACGCCCATAGAGGGCAGGCCGGCCTCCCCCCTTGCTCCTTTATATACAGGGGCAGGGGCCACCTCTAGACACACAAGTTGATCAGTTGATCTCTCCCAGCCGTGTGCGGTGCCCCCCTCCACCATATTCCACCTCGGTCATATCGTAGCGGTGCGTAGGCGAAGCCCTGCGTCGGTAGCAACATCATCACCGTCACCACGCCGTTGTGCTTACGGAACTCTCCCGTGAAGCTCTGCTGGATCGGAGTTCTCGGGACGTCATCGAGCTGAACATGTGCTGAACTCGGATGTGCCGTGCGTTCGGTACTTAGATCGGTCGGATCGTGAAGATGTACGACTGCATCAACCGCGTTGTGCTAACGCTTCCACTTTCGGTCTACGAGGGTACGTGGACAACACTCTCCCCTCTTGTTGCTATGCATCACCATGATCTTGCGTGTGCGTAGGATTTTTTTTGAAATTACTACGTTCCCCAACATCTCGACCGTGCCTTTGCCTTCTCTTCTCGCCCTCATTTGCGTATGTTAGCCACCATATATGCTAGTCTCTTGCTGCAGCTCCACCTCATACCTCCTACCCTACCTATAAGCTTAAATAGTCTTGATCGCGAGGGTGTGAGATTGCTGAGTCCCCGTGGCTCACAGATACTTCCAAAACCAGTTTGCAGGTGCCGATGATATCGTGCAGGCGACGCAACCGAGCTCAAGGAGGAGCTCGATGAAGATCTTGTTTGTTATGTTGTTCCATTTCCAGTTGATCAGTAGTGGAGCCCAGTTGGGACGATCGGGGATCTGTGTAGCTTTTGGGGTAGTGTTCTTTTTATTTTGGTTCCATAGTCGGACCTTGAGTGTATTTGGATGAATGTAATGTTATATTCATGTATTGTGTGAAGTGGCGATTGTAAGCCAACTATGTGTCTCTTTCCCTTATGTATTACATGGGTTGTGTGAAGATTACCTCACTTGCGACATTGCTTTCAATGCGGTTATGCCTCTAAGTCGTGCTTTGACACGTGGGAGATATAGCCGCATCGAGGGTGTTACAAGTTGGTAATCAGAGCCTTCCCCGACCTTAGGAGCCCCCTTCTTGATCGAATCGTTAGCGTTGTTGAGTCTAGAAAAATGTTTTGAGTCATTTAGGATTATATATATCGGTGAGTAGGATTCTTTTTACTCCTCAGTCCCTTCGTCGCTCTGGTGAGGCATCCTGACGTAGAGTTTTGTCTCTTCTCTTCTCAAATTTCACTAATTTTTTTAGGATCACGCGGGTATCTTGGAATCGTTCCGATGGTTTTGTGACGAGAACATTGTTCTTGGTGCCTCGTGACATTTAGGGGTTGTGGCAGTGTCTCGGGGAGTTGAGCTCCGAGGTGTTGTCGTCGCAATTTTATCGTTGAGATTCTGGAATACATGAGTTTCGTCGACATCGAAAATCTCTTTTATGCAGTTGTTGGTGAGATAACCTCGACGCCACCCAGTATTGGGGCGGGAGTTCGGGAGTATTGCCATAACTCGTATAACAGATGCTTTTCGAAGGTTGAGGTAAATGATTTCCGAAGGTTTCTTGGTTATGTGTTGAAGGATGGATACAACTGGATGTAGGAATTGCTAGTTTTGGGTGTGATATTATGCTTCCCCTGTATCCCCAACACCTGATTGCATAACCGGAAAGTTTCAGGAGTTTATAAGTGGGAATTCAAGTAGCTCTTAGGATATCTTTCCGACAGATGTAAGATATGAAATTGGGGTTCGACGTCTAGTGGTGCGCCTATCCACGGTTGGTTTTACAGTGGTCTCGTTGTGTCTTAAAGAGTCCTTGGCTATGCCGACTCGGGGATGCTTCGTATGTCATGTGCACTGCCTTGTACATGATGGTGTTGTATGATCGTGCCCGTGTAGGCCCCACCATGAAAACTTCGGACGAAATCTCTATCATATGTGTGTTCCGGCTTATTCTGCAAGCCAATCCTTTGTTTTGTTTTCAGTTGTGTTATTCGAGTTGCTTCGAAGTCAAATGTTGATTCCATACCTTTCCTAAGTGGTGTTTTCATGTTCCTATGTGAATACTAATCCTTCTCGATCATCAAGATTGTTATGCCAATCTTGTTCAACCGGTGTCTCTCTCTTCAAGTGGATCCGATCACGTCATCATTCGCAAGATCAATTATCAGTTCTTCTCAACATCGTTTGTTTCATTCGTCCCAAGCTTCCTTTGTTTTTCCCGCCCGCCCACCCTTTTTCCTCAAGGACTCAGATGTCTTAATCAAGCATCCATCTTATGGATATGAAGTCTCCCCATTCTGTTCCGTCAATATTCTTACCCGGTGGTTCTCGTGAAGATGCTCTACACGTTCATCATTCTTCATTCTTTTCATCTCCGGTGGTTTCAAGTCTAGCTTTGTTGATCATATCCTTTTTTCCTCGTTTCAAATACCTCCTCATGCCGGTGCACCTCTTAATCTTCCACTTCTCACTATTCAATTGTTCCAGAGTGCTCAAGATATCTTGAAGATTCGTGTTTCCACTCTACATTCGTTCAAGCTCTTTCGAGGATGTTATCTCATTCAAGTCATTTAATTCAACCGGTGCAACCTCTCTTTTAAATCATTTCAATGGTGTTTCTTTTGAGTGGGCCCTAACCCATAGGTCTTTTCCCAGGATCTTACCTAACTCTTCTTATTTTCCCGGAGCTATCCTCAAATTTCTTTTTAAAGTTTGACGTAAGAATGCTTTATCATCAGTCAAATGCCTTTCTCCAAGATTGGTTAAATTCTTTTCATCGTTGGCTCAATCTCTTCACTTTTGATTCTTCCGAAGTGCCTCTACAATTATTGGTGGTGTTTCTCATCGTCATTCTCAGATTTTGAAGACCGAAGAAGAGTTTTACCTCCATATCTTATCCGTTCTCTCAGAGATTCGTGATTCTAGTTCGAGCCCATCCTCTCATAATTGTTTTTGATTGTCAAAATTCTTTTCACCTATCCGGAGCAATTCAAGATTTTGTTCAGTTTGATTATCCGGAGCCCATGATCTAAGCTTTGTTCATTCTCAGCTTTCAGCTATGGTTCTCCAAATCTTACCGGTGCTTCGTTCAAGTGATATCTAATCAGTTCGTGATCCCTTCGTTCTCATGTATCTAGATTGTCTCAAGTATCTTCTTTCATTTCACAATTCTTACCCGGTGATTCATCCCTTTACTTCGTTCATTTTCAATTCTTACGGTGGTTCGTTCAAGAGATCTCTTCCTTCGTTACGTATCAAGTCACTCGTTCTTTCCAATCCTATCGCTGGTTTCGTGAAGACCTTCTCAAATTTATGCTATACCTCTCTTAATCCTTTTCAACGAGAATAAGTAGTATGCAAAAATCCGTTTTTGGTTCATCAATTTAAATTGGTGAAGGATAAGCATAATGTAATTCTTATTCATGTTTCACCCAAGTGATTAATTCCTTATTCTGGAGGTTCATCACATTCTCGATTCAAGTTGTACATCTTTCTTTTCCGGAGCTCAAAGTTATTTCAATTATATCATTCCAAAGATCCATCTAATCATTGCAAGGATTCACCTTGTGTTTTCAACTTCTCTTTCCTTTCGTTTGATCATTCTTTTGTTACCGGAGTTCTTCATGGAGGTTCTACATGATGGTTCATCAAGGATTTAATTCCTTTTCGAAGTGTTCATTGAGATTCTTTTCAGAGGAGCTCATGCATTCTTCATCTTGCAATCCGGAGTGCAAATCTTTCACGCATATCTTTTGAGGTGGTGTTATGTCATTCTTGATAATTTCCCTTCGTGCTTCGTGATTCACAAGTTATCAAGAATGAGATATTTTAAATCCATCAATCTCGTCATTGGAATTATCTTGGGTTATATTTCACCTAAAGCTTTTCCCTAAGGAATGTTGCTATCTATGGTGCTCATAAATGATCCAAGTTCTTCATTTATCCTCCCGGTGAAATAAGTTTCTCGTTTCCTTGTTCTTATCATTCCAATCCATCGTTTCCGTTAGTGGCAGAATTTCACCTCAGCTTTGAGATGTTCTCCATAATCCCACTACAAGCTTACTCTTTTCGTTGTTGGTTTTTCCAACAATTCCATTCGACCTTTCTCCTAAGGATGCCTTCTCAAGCTCTTTTGTGGCAGAAGTTGGCATTTTCTTATCCATTCTTTTATTTCAATTATCTATCTTCTATTTCTTTCTCTCAGAGGCATTGTCATGTTGCTCTCTTCAACCCATCTTCTTGTTTTGACAGGATCGTGTTCTTTTCGTGCTTATCCTTTTAACCGGAGTGTTGTGTCCTCTTCTCAAGTTCTTTTCATTTTGTCAAGTCTTTCATCTCTTGTCAACCGGAGTGCTGCTTGAATTTGTTCTTCCTTGTTCCTCTTTTCTACCGGAGTCTTTTCAACTTCGTTTATCTCCGTTGTATTCTTTTCTCAAAATGGTTTAACCTTTTCAAGGTTCTTTGGTCTCACTCGTTTGTCAAAGAAGCAACTTAGTTTTACCTTTTCTCTTTCTCTTCCGTTTTCCCTCCGGTGCCATTCTAGATCTCGGGACGAGATCCTCTTGTAGTGGTGGAGTGTTGTAACGCCCCGTGACCAATGTGCCAGGTGTCTTCCAGTTATTCGCTGTTGTTGCCTTTTCATTGCTTGCATGTCATGCATTCCATATCATGTCATCATGTGCATCTCATTTGCATACATGTTCGTCTCATGAATCCAAGCATTTTCCCTGTTGTCCGTTTTGCAATCTGGCGCTCCTATGTCCTCCGGTGTCCCTTTCCACCTCTTTTCGTGTGTGGGTGTTAAACGTTTTTGGATTGGACCGAGACTTGTCATGCGGCCTTCGTTTACTACCGGTAGACCGCCTGTCAAGTTTCGTACCATTTGGACTTCGTTTGATACTCCAACGGTTATCCGAGGGACCGAAAAGGCCTCGTGTGTGTTGCAGCCCAACACCCCTCCAAAGTGGCCCAAAACCCACCTAAACCTCCTCCATCATCTAGATCGTTCGATCATGATCACGTGGCCGAAAACCGCACCTCATTTGGAGCCTCCTAGCTCCCTCTACCTATATATATGTGACCCCCTCCAAATATTCGCGGTACAAACCCTACCCTAACCTTCCCCGCCGCCGCCGGACATTTCATCCCGCGGCGCCCGACATGTCCGCCGCAATCGCCACCTCACTTCGGCGAATCACGTCGCGACACCTCAGCATCACCGCCTCCCGCGCCCAATCCCGCAGCACCACTTGTCTGGCCGCCACGCCTCCTCTCTCCCGCACCCGCCGCGACCCGCCGAGGCCCGGGTCGGGCCCTCCGCGGCCCGTGCCCGAGCGCCGCCCGTGCTCGCGCCGTCACCGCGCCGGGTCCGTCCTTCGCCACCGCCTCGCCGTGCCGGCTGGCCGCGCCGCCCCGCTCGCTTGCCGGACCACCACGCCGGCCGCCTCCGCTACCTGCCGCCCGGTTGCCGCCGTCCCGTCCTCGCCGCCCCGTCTCCGACCCCGGCCGCCGCAGCTCCGACCGGATCCCGCTCCGGTTACCACCGCACCCTCGCCGGCCGCCTCTTCTTCTCTGGTGGCTACAGGAACTCCAGTGATCTCCTCGAAGTCCGCGCCGACCGATCCGGATCCAGATCTGATCTGGAACCCTAACTTCTCGGGTTGACTTTTGCTTCCTCCCAGTAATTTTATGCATTCTTCGCAGCATCGTAACTTCATCTCCATTGCTCCGATTCGTGCGTGTAGCATATCAAAATCTTCGCCTCGAAGAGTACATCATTTGATCTCATTGCATCATTCTCATTTGAGCTCGTCTGGATGCCCGAAATGCTGTTGGAAGAGGGCTATGTGATGATAGTTTCGGATCTGTTTCAGCAAATGCACTTTTGTCATTTTTGCCATGATTAATGTGTGCATGCTATGATCCTGAGCTCTACATGTGTTTTGAAATATGCCATGCCATCTTTACAGGGGTGTATGCCATGTATTTTTGTGATCTTGTGGTGACTAGCACAAGCATGCAAAGTAGCTTACTGAATGATTCTGATTTCAGGGACTTAGAATTTCACTAAGTCCTTGCCCTGTTATTATTTTTATGCCATATATTCATGTTGATTTCTAGTGATCCATGCCTCTTTTGGGCATGATCAGTAAGGATATTTTGTAGATTTTGTTGTGCTATATCCATCCATGTCTTTGTTTGCAATTATGGAGCACCCTAGCTTGAGTCAATCGAGCTCTACTTTTGCTATAAAATTTTCCTGGCAGATTGTTAACATGTTTTGCAATTTTGCCAAGCTTGTTGTTGTTGATCCGTGCATGCTATGTTGTTGTTCTTGCCATGTTTAGCTTCTATGCCATGTCTATTTGTCGGGTGTATGCTTAGTTTCTTATGCAATGCCTTGTAGTGAGTGCATCGAGCTTGTAAACATGCCTACTTGATATCTGTTTTGCAATGCTCCAGTTTTTCACTAAGTATGAATCTGTTTATGTTTTTGCTATGTTCACATGCTTGCAATTGTATTTTCTGATCCCTTTTGGCTCATGGTCACTAAGGGACTTTTGTTATATGCTTTGAGTAGCTTCATGCCATGCCTTGCCTTTCCTTGTTATGTTCCTGTAGCATGTAGTTATTGTGCTCTAAACATTGCTTCCTGATGATAATTCCTGACATGCTGTTAATTTCACTAAGTCTGAAACCTGTTATCTTTTGCACTTTTGCCATGCTTGTTTGAACCTGCTATTGATTGAATTAGCCATAGCTCAGTGTTCATCTTTTGTCAAGCATCATGAGTGGATCCCTGCCATGTATTTTTTGTCATGTTGGAGTGCTGTAGCATGCTGTTCTTGTGGCATTTAGATGGCTTCTTGCTGTTTATCGCAGATCGTTGTCATATTTGTTTTGCTTGCCTTTCCCAAACCGTGCGTCCGATTCCGGTGATCTTTATATCGATTTCGACCGAAATCAACTTCCCCTTCCAGTGGCACTCTTGGATTTCCAAGTTGAGGCTAGGTTCTATGATTCTTTCCCAAATCATGCATATGCATACCACATCCCGCGTATCATGCCATGTTCATGTGTTGGTTGTTTACTATGTTGTGTGCTTCTTTCCGGTGTTGCTTCTTCGGGTTGGTTCCGATAACGTCGCATTTGTGAGGACCCATTTGACTACGTCCTTTTGTCTTCTTCATGGTCTCATTCTTCTTCCTTGCGGGATTTCATGCAAGATGACCATACCCTCGAAATCACTTCTGTCTTTGCTTGCTAGTTGCTCGCTCTTTTGCTATGCCTATGCTGCGATACCTACCACTTGCTTATCATGCCTCCCATATTGTTAAGCCAAGCCTCTAACCCACCTTGTCCTAGCAAACCATTGTTTGGCTATGTTACCACTTTGCTCAGCCCCTCTTATAGCGTTGTTAGTTGCAGGTGAAGATTGGAGCTTGTTCCATGTTTGGAACATGGCTGTTTTGTTGGGATATCACAATATCTCTTATTCAATTAATGCATCTATGTACTAGGTAAAAGGGTGGAAGGCTCGGCCTTAAGCTTGGTGTTTTGTTCCACTCTTGCCGCCCTAGTTTCCGTCATATCGGTGTTATGTTCCTGGATTTTGCGTTTCTTACATGGTTTGGTTATAATGAGAACCCCTTGACAGTTCACCTTGAATAAAACTCCTCCAGCAATGCCCAACATTGGTTTTACCATTCACCACCTAGCCTCTTTTTCCCTTGGGTTCCGCGGACTCAAGGGTCATCTTTATTTAAACCCCCCTGGGCCAGTGCTCCTCTGAGTGTTGGTTCGACCGAGTAGACTGCGGGCCACCTCGGGGCAACTTGAGGGTTGGTTTTACTCATAGGATGTCTCATCTGAGTGTGCCCTGAGAATGAGATATGTGCAGCTCCTATTGGGATTTGTCGGCACATTCGGGCGGCTTTGCTGGACTTGTTTTACCATTGTCGAGGATGTCTTGTAACCGGGATGCCGAGTCTAATCGGATTGTCTTGGGAGAAGGAATATCCTTCGTTGACCGTGAGAGCTTGTGATGGGCTAAGTTGGGACACCCCTGCAAGGATTTGAACTTTCGAAAGCCGTGCCCGCGGTTATGGGAAGATGGGAATTTGTTAATGTCCGGTTGTAGATAACCAGAAACTTACCTTAATTAAAATACATCAACCGCGTGTGTAACCGTTATGGTCTCTTCTCGGCGGAGTCCGGGAAGTGAACACGGTGTTGGAGTTATGTTTGACATAGGTTGTTATAGGATCACTTCTTGATCATAGTTTCTCGACCGTGCCTTTGCCTTCTCTTCTCGCTCTCATTTGCGTATGTTAGCCACCATATATGCTAGTCGCTTGCTGCAGCTCCACCTCATACCTTTTACCCTACCTATAAGCTTAAATAGTCTTGATCGCGAGGGTGTGAGATTGCTGAGTCCCCGTGACTCACAGATACTTCCAAAACCAGTTTGTAGGTGCCGATGATATCATGCAGGCGACGCAACCGAGCTCAAGGAGGAGCTCGATGAATATCATGTTCGTTATGTTGTTCCGTTTCTAGTTGATCAGTACTGGAGCCCAGTTGGGACGATCGGGGATCTGTGTAGCTTTTGGGGTAGTGTTCTTTTTATTTTGGTTCCGTAGTCGGACCTTGAGTGTATTTGGATGAATGTAATGTTATATTCATGTATTGTGTGAAGTGGCGATTGTAAGCCAACTATGTGTCTCATTCCCTTATGTATTACATGGGTTGTGTGAAGATTACCTCACTTGCGACATTTCTTTCAATGCGGTTATGCCTCTAAGTTGTGCTTCGACATGTGGGAGATATAGCCGCATCGAGGCCGTTACAGTTCCGCCTCGTGGCGGCGGAGTTTCGTCCCGAAAGGTTGATTCTTATTTTTTTCTCGATGAAAGACTTCATATAGGAGAAGATGGTCATCGGAGAGCCACCAGGGGGCCCACGAGGTAGGGGGCACGCCCTAGGGGGGGGCACCCTCGTGAGAAGGGTGTGGGCTCCCTGGTCTTCATCTTTGGCAAGGATTTTTCATTATTTATTATAAGGTATTCCGTGGAGTTTCAGGACTTTTGCAGTTGTGCAGAATAGGTCTCTAATATTTGCTCCTTTTCCAGCCCAGAATTCCAGCTGCCGACATTCTCCCTCTTTTTGTAAACCTTGTAAAATAAGAGAGAATAGCCATAAGTATTGTGACATAATGTGAAATAACAGCCCATAATGCAATAAATATCGATATAAAAGCATGATGCAAAATGGTCGTATCAACTCCCCCAAGCTTAGACCTCGCTTGTCCTCAAGCGAAAGCCGATAACAATAAATATGTCCCCATGTTTAGAGGTAGAGGCGTCGATAAAAATAAAATACGGACATGAGGGAATCATGATTATTATCATAACAGCAACATACATAGATATTGTCATATGATTACTTATGTTCAAGTGATGATCTATTCACAATGCAAAAGTATGAATCAGAAACCTTATTGAGAACCAACAAACTATAACCTTAGTCATTGAAGCAATTGTAATTTATCATAACATCAGAAAGAGTCTATGTCAGAGCTAAAAAGCAAGTCCACATACTCAACTATCATCTAGTCCTTCATAATTGCTAACACTCGCGCAATACTTGTGGTTACGGAGTTTTCATCGGACACAGAGAAAGATAGGGGCTTATAGTTTTGCCCCACAACCTTTTACCTCAAGGGTAATGTCAACAATAATAACTCATGCCCCCTACATCCAATTTGATATATCTATCAGGATCTTTCCAACACACTGTGCGTGCTTGCCAAAGGATAATAACACACCTCTCTCTCTCACGCCCGCAGCTCCTCTCCTCCTCTGGCTCCCTCTCTGCTCTCTTCCCGAGCGACCCCGTCGCCGCCGTCCATTGCCGTCGCGTCCACCGAGCTCCCCTCGCCCTGACGCTGAGCCCAGAAGCACCGCCGTGTCTTCCTCGTCCTCTCTATTGAGCTACATGACACCGGAGGCCCTGCTTCATCACCTTCATCGTCGTCTTCGGCCTCGGCCGCCGTGGATCGCCGCCGTCGAATTCGCGGCAACCAACGCTTCCCCGACCCTGCTGTCTGCACCATCCCCCTCTCTGTGAGCCCGCAGTTCTTTCCCCTCCTTTCTCATTGCTGTTCTGACACCCTAGCACCTAGACCGTGCTAGCCGAGCTCCGGCCGCCGCCCGTTTTGTCGCCGCCGTGGCCTGAGCTCGAACGGGTCGCGCCCGTGCACCGCACCGAGCTCCTAGTGACCCCAGGAGGCTGCCCAGCGCTTCACTTTGCTCACCCGCGCTCTGCAACGCCATTTCGCTGAGGTCCGAACTCCGGCCTCCGCTGCGAGCTCCGTTCCGGCGAGCTCCGGCGCCCCCACGGCCACCCACCTACCTCCCTGGGTGCGGGCGAGTACGGGCTATGCCCCGATGCCCCTAGCCACCGCCCCCGTCGCCTATAGCGCACGTCCGGCGCATTGCCGCCGCGGGTTTGGTCGCCGCCGGCCAACTCCGGCGACAGCCGACATGGTGGGGTCATTAGTGCTAATCCCCGCCAGCTGGACCTCACCTAGTCACTGACAGCGGGCCCCGCAGCGGGTCAAAGCCGTAGTCAATGCAGGATTAGTTTCTGTCCCACTGACCAATGGACCCCACTGGTCAGGTTTGACTTGGACCCGGTCTGTTGACCTTCTGATGTGACAACGACATCATGCTGACGTAGTTAACCTTTTTTTGGATTTATTCTTATTCAGGAAATTCCAGAAATTGGTTTAAACTTCAAAAATTCATAGTAATTCAACTGTAACTCCAAATGAAACAAATTATATATGAAAAATTATCAGAAAAATTCAAGGAATCTGTTTATGGACTTTGCATGCATGTTTGAACAACCTAGGGTTGTTGTACAAGGAAATTTGCATAATTGACATTTAAATAAGCACATATGGAGTTTGAATTTGAACCCTTGGTTCAAACCAACTTCATTTAATATGATTGCTAGTTGCATTAGCTCAATCAACAGCATATTTCCATGACATTATCATGCATCGTAATGGTTGCATTGCATTGATTGTGTTCCTCTTTGTCTGCCGGTATTTGTCCCCTCTCGATAGACGTGGTTCCGACGATGAGTTAGAGACACCAATGAAGAACTATACTATCTTCAGAAGTGCCAGGCAAGCAAAACCCCCTTGTTCATTTCGATACAATCCCACTCTCTCGCTCTTGCTCTCTTTTACTGCATTAGGACAACAATGATTCAACTGTTACATGCTGCGGTAGTTGAACCCTTTTCCTCTGCATGACCTGTCATTGCCACAGTAAATAGATGAAACCCACTAGCATGAGTAGGAGTTGTTTGAGCCCTGATGTGCCTACTCATTCATGTTTGTTTGTCATGCCTGCTACTGCTTAGAGTTGAGTCAGGTCTGATTCATCGGGGATGAATCGGAGGTGTGTAAACATGTGCTACTGTTGAGAGCTAAGTGTGTGAACACGATTTGGTAAAGGTAGCGGTGAGAGGCCATGTAGGAGTACATGGTGGGTTGTCTCATTGAAGCCATCCTCAGGAACTGAGTTCTGTGTTTGTGATCCATGAAACAGTTACTACCACGCATTGGGCCCGAAACCAATGGACCCTCTCGGCTTCTTAATCACCCTAGTACTCTGTCCAGGAGTTGCAACTAGTTTCTGGTGTTTGTAGGTTATGTGTTGGCGGTCGTGCGTAGCGCTGACCCTAGGGGTGGGCTATGATGCGGTAGATACACCGTGGCACGGTGTACCGGGCACCCGTTTGATGTCTCGGGAACCCTGTTCACATCGTTCGGGGCCGTATGTGGAAACCCCGGCCGGACTCCCTACGGATGGAACCTGGATAGGCGATCAACCTGGACTAGAGACTTGAGTGTTTAGGTAGGCCGTGGCCGACACCCTCATTGGGCTTCCACTTGAAGGTTGACGAGTACATGTCGTGTAAACGACAATAAGTGGTGAGAGCGTGTGTGAAGAAGTACACCCCTGCAGGGTTAACATCATCTATTCGGATAGCCGTGTCCGTGGTAATGGACTTCTGGGTTGCCTATAACAGTTCATAGACAAGTGAAAGTGGATACTCTAAAACTCGCAAGATAAGTGTGAGTGCTATGGATGGCCTTCTCGTAGGGAGACGGGAGCGGATTCATAGTGGTGTATTGAATGGTGAATATGTGGACTCGTGTGCACCACCTCAAAAGAGTTACTTGCAGTCGTAGTTCAGGTTAGCCACTGAGTCAAAAGCTGGCTTGCTGCAGTTAAACCCCACCATCCCTTTTGTTGATAATGATGCATATGTAGCTAGTTCTGATGTAAGTCTTGCTGGGTACATTTGTACTCACGTTTGCTTAATTTATGTTTTGCAGAGAGACGTCAGTATCACTAGTAGTTCCGCTTGGACTTCGACGTTTAGCTTGTTACCGCAGCTACGATCTTGTACCCTTGGGAGGGTCTGATAGATAGTCAGGCTTCTCAGCCCTTTTCATTTGTAGATGTCTGTACTCAGACATGTTAAGCTTCCGCATGTGCTTTGATTTGTATGTTATGATTGCTGGGTCATGGGACCCATGTTTGTAATATCTCGCTCCTCGAAGACTAATGAATAAATACTTGAGTCGTAGAGTTATGTTGTGATGCCATGTTGTATTTACACATATCGAGCATATTGTGTGTATGATTGAAATGCTTGGTATGTGTGGGATCTGACAATCTAGTTGTTTATCCTTGGCAGCCTCTCTTATGGGGAACTGTAGTCTAGTGCTTCCATGAGCCATAGTAGTCCGCTACAGCCCCGTTCACCGGAGTCCTGCTAGCCCAGCACTACTGCTCAGGACACTTGACTGGCCGGCATGTGTTTCACTTCATTCCTGTGTCTGTCCCTTCGGGAAAATGCCACGCGGTGACTTCCGGAGTCCTGCCTAGCCTGCTACAGCCCGGGTTCCCCGGAGTCCTATTAGCCCAGTGCTACAGCCCGGATTCACTCGCTGATGACCGACATGCTCGATGTGATTCATGTATGTCTGTCTCCATAGGTCTGTGCCGCTTTGGGTTCACGACTGGCCATGTCGGCCCGGGTTCTCTAACAAAGGGATGCTAGCGGCACTATCATATACGTGAGCCAAAAGGCGCAAACGGTCCCGCGCCATGGTAAGGCGACACCCGTGGGGATACCATGCGTGAGGCCGCAATGTGATATGAGGTGTTACCGGCTAGATCTATGTGACTTGGAATCAGGGTCCTGACAAATAAATAAATCATCTATCCTCTGTTATGATTGTGTTTTTATGTTTTAATTAGTGTTTGTGCCAAGTAAAACCATTAGGATCTTCTTGGATGATTGTTGTTTGATCTTGCTGAAAAACAGAAAGTATGTGCTCACGAGAATAATTTTCATTTTTTACTAGAGAGCGATAAAATACCAATTGCAACTACAGTAGATCAATATAAAAATTATTTAGGGTGTCCTAATTTTTCAGGATTTTTGGATTTACAGAAGTATTCAAAACCTACAGATTACTACAGACTGTTCTGTTTTTGACAGATTCTGTTTTTCGTGTGTTGTTTGCTTATTTTGATGAATCTATGGCTAGTATTGGGAGGTATGAACCATAGAGAAGTTGGAATACAATAGGTTTAACACCAATATAAATAAAGAATGAGTTCATTACAGTAACTTAAAGTGGTGGTTTGTTTTCTTATACTAACGGAGCTCATGAGATTTTCTGTTGAGTTTTGTGTTGTGAAGTTTTTTGGGTAAAGATTTGATGGATTTTGGAATAAGGAGTGGCAAGAGACTAAGCTTGGGGATGCCCAAGGCACCACAAGGTAAAATTCAAGGACAACCAAAAGTCTAAGCTTAGGGACGCCTCGGAAGGCATCCCCTCTTTCGTCTTCGTCTATTGGTAACTTTACTTGAGGCTATATTTTTATTCACCACATGATATGTGTTTTGCTTGGAGCGTTTTGTATGATTTGAGTCTTTGCTTTTTAGTTTACCACAATCATCCTTGCTGTACACACTCTTTTGGGAGACACACATGAATCGGAATTTATTAGAATACTCTATGTGCTTCACTTATATCTTTTGAGCAATATAATTTTGCTCTAGTGCTTCACTTATATCTTTTTAGAGCACGGTGGTGGTTTTATTTGATAGAAATTATTGATCTCTCATGCTTCACTTATATTATTTTGAGAGTCTTTTAGAACAGCATGGTAATTTGCTTTGGGTATGAAATTAGTCCTAATATGATATGCATCCAAGATGGGTATAATAAAAAAAATTCATATAAAGTGCGGTGAATACTATGAGAAGTTTGATACTTGATGATTGTTTTGAGATATGAAGATGGTAATATTAGAGTAATGCTAGTTGAGTAGTTGTGAATTTGAGAGATACTTGTGTTAAAGTTTGTGATTCTCATAGCATGCACGTATGATGAACTGTTATGTGATGAAGTCGGAGCATGATTTATTTACTGATTGTCTTCCTTATAAGTGGCGGTCGAGGACGAGCGATGGTCTTTTCCTACCAATCTATCCTCCTAGGAGCATGCGCATAGTACTTTGTTTCGATAACTAATAGATTTTTGCAATAAGTATGTAAGTTCTTTATGACTAATGTTGAGTCCATGGGTTATGTGCCCTCTCACCCTTCCACCATTGCTAGCCTCTCTAGTACCACACAACTTTCGCCAGTACCATAAACCCACCATATACCTTCCTAAGAACAGCCACCACACCTACCTATTATGGCATTTCCATAGCCATTCCGAGATATATTGCCATGCAACTTTCCACCGTTCCATTTATTATGACACGCTTCATCATTGTCATATTGCTTTGCATGATAATGTAGTTGAAATCGTATTTGTGGCAAAGCCACCGCTCATAATTTCATACATGTCACTCTTGATTCATTGCACATCCCGGTACACCGCCGGAGGCATTCACATAGAGTCATATTTTGTTCTAAGTATCGAGTTGTAATTCTTGAGTTGTAAGTAAATAAAAGTTTGTCATTATTAGAGCATTGTCCCATGTGAGGAAAGGATGATGGAGACTATGATTCCCCCACAAGTCGGGATGAGACTCCGGACGCAAAAAAAGAGGCCATAAAAAAGAGAAGACCCAAATAAAAAAATGAGAGAAAAAGAGAGAAGGGGCAATGCGACTATCCTTTTTCCACACTTGTGCTTCAAAGTAGCACCATGATCTTCATGATAGAGAGTCTCCTATTTTTTCACTTTCATATACTAGTGGCAATTTTTCATTATAGAACTATGTATATTCCAATGATGGGCTTCCTCAAAATGCCCTACGTCTTCGTGAGCAAGCGAGTTGGATGCACACCCACTTAGTTTCTTTTGTTGAACTTTCATACAATTATAGCTCTAGTGCATCCGTTGCATGGAAATCCCTACTCACTCACATTGATATCTATTGATGGGCATCTCCATAGCCCGTTGATACGCCTAGTTGATGTGAGACTATCTTCTCCTTTTTGTCTTCTCCACAACCACCATTCTATTCCACCTATAGTGCTATATCCATGGCTCACGCTCATATATTGCTTGAAAGTTGAAAAGGTTTGAGAACATCAAAAGTATGAAACAATTGCTTGGCTTGTCATCGGGGTTGTGCATGATTTAAATATTTTGTGTCATGAAGATAGAGCATAGCCAGACTATATGATTTTGTAGGGATAACTTTCTTTGGCCATGTTATTTTGAGAAGACATGATTGCTTTATTAGTATGCTTGAAGTATTATTATTTTATGTCAATATTAAACATTTGTCTTGAATCTTTCGGATCTGAATATTCATGCCACAATAAACAAAATTACATTGAAAATTATGCTAGGTAGCATTCCACATCAAAAATTCTGTTTTTATCATTTACCTACTCGAGGACGAGCAGTAATTAAGCTTGGGGATGCTGGTACGTGTCCAACGTATATATAATTTTTGATTGTTCCATGCTATTATATTATCTATTTTGGATGTTTAATGGTATTTAATATGCACTTTATATTATTTTTGGGAATAACCTATTAACCGGAGGCCCAGTGCCAGTTGTTGTATTTTTGCATATTTCAGTGTTTCGTAGAAAAGGAATATCAAACGGAATCCAAACGGAATGAAACCATCGCGAGGATATTGTTTGGAACAAACGCAATCTGGGAGACTTAGAGTGGAGGTCAAGGAAGCAACGAGGCGGCCACGAGGTAGGGCGGCGCTCCTAGGGGGCAGGCGCGCCGCCACACTCGTGGGCCCCTCGTAGCTTCACCGACATACTTCCTTTGCCTATATATACTCTTTTACCCTGAAAACATCCAGGGGAGCCGTGAAACCACTTTTCCACCGCTGCAACCTTCTGTACCCGTGAGATCCCATCTAGGGACCTTTTTCGGTGATCTGCCCGAGGGGTTTCGATCACGGAGGGCTTCTACATCAACACCATAGCCTCTGCGATGATGTGTGAGTTGTTTACCACAGACCTTGGGGTCCATAGTTATTAGCTAGATGGCTTATTCTCTCTCTTTGGTTCTCAATACAAAGTTCTCCTAGATGTTCTTGGAAATCTATTCAATGTAATTCTTTTTGCGGTGTGTTTGCCGAGATCCGATGAATTGTGGGGTTATGATCAAGATTATCTATGAGCAATTTTTGATTCTTCTCTGAATTCTTATATGCATGATTTGATATCTTTGCAAGTCTCTTCGAATTATCGGTTTAGTTTGGCCTACTAGATTGATCTTTCTTGCAATGGGAGAAGTGCTTAGCTTTGGGTTCAATCTTGTGGTGCTCAATCCCAGTGACAGAAAGGGAACCGACACGTATTGTATTGTTGCCATCGAGGATAAAAAGATGGGGTTTATATCATATTGCTTTAGTTTATCCCTCTACATCATGTCATCTTGCCTAATGCGTTACTTTGTTCTTATGAACTTAATATTCTAGATGCATGCTAGATAGTGGTCGATGTGTGGAGTAATAGTAGTAGATGCAGAATCGTTTCGGTCTACTTGACACGGACGTGATGCCTATATTCATGATCATGCCTAGATATCATCATAACTGTGCGCTTTTCTATCAATTTCTCGGCAGTAATTTGTTCACCCACCGTAATATATGCTATCTTGAGAGAAGCCACTAGTGAAACCTACTACTTTACATTATATAAGTTTACGATCTAAAATTCTAGTTTACTATTTATTTTGCAATCTTTCGTTTCAATCTATACAACAAAAATACCAAAAATATGTATCTTATTATCTTTGTCAGATCTCACTTTTGCAAGTGGCCGTGAAGGGATTGACAACCCCTTTATCACGTTGGTTGCGAGGTTCTTGTTTGTTTGTGCAGGTACTAGGCGACTTTCATGTAGTCTCCTATTGGATTGATACCTTGGTTCTCAAAAACCGAGGGAAATACTTACGCTACTTTGCTGCATCACCCTTTCCTCTTTAAGGGAAAACCAACGCATGCTCAAGAGGTAGCACCCACCAGCTACATCTTCGCACGCAAGGAAGTGCGTCCATATTATGGGTAAAAAAATGATTCGCCCCCTGACTGCTGGGATCCACCAGCTACATCTTTGCACGCAAGGAAGTGCCTGATATTCGGGACCCACCCAGTCGAAGTGTACGTAGTGTTGTCATTCTGGTCGCGAATGTGTACGTACATACTGGTCGATCGGTCTGTCTGTAGGCTGCAGCGATGAACCGTGGTCGTGTAAGGAATGGCACGTGTGGTAGTAGAGGCGCGCATGTGTCATAGTAGAGGCGTGCATGTAGCATGTACACGTACGTACAACGACCAGGGTGCAAGGGAGTAAATACGGTCACGTACGTACATACGGGCAGGGTCTCGAACGCCTACTTGTGCATTCGTACAGCCAGAGCTCGTGTACATGGTTGTGGCTGGGTCGGAACGGAGAAACTACGTCATCGTCATGTTCATGGGGAGGCAATGGAATGCACCGTGTTCATCGGGTGGCAATGGAACGTGTGTCGTTCATCGAGAGACAACCGGCTTGGACGGAATAGCCGATGGAAACGAGGCCTGGTGTACCACAGAACGGAAGAAATGGCCTTGTGTTTGACCGGCCACGGTGGAAACGAGATCCTGTTCATTGGGAGGGGTCTGGCGTACCACAAAATGGAGGAAACGGACCTCCTACAGTCGAAACGGGGTCCTGTTGATTGGGAGGGGTGTGGCGTACCGCAAAACGGAGGAAACAGACTTGTGTTGGAGTTCTACATTTGAAACGGGGGTCCTGTTCATCGGGAGGGGTGTGGCGTACCACAAAACGGGACTCCACGGGATATTGTTCATATCCACCGTCGACTTCCTCCAGCCTCCACGAGCTACTGTTTATCCACTGTCGACCTTCTCCAGCCACTTGCGACTATTCATCCACGGGCTCCTATTCATCCAGCCTCCACCGCGCGCTCCTCCACCGGCTACTGTTCAACCAGCCCTCTCCATGGGGTCCTGTTCAACCACCCCTCCACGGGCTACTGTTCATCCCTCCCTCCACCGACTACTGTTCAACTAGCCCTCCATGGGGTCCTATTCATCCAGCCCTCCACGGGGTCTTGTTCATCCACCGGCTCGATCGATCGGGGTCCTGTTCATCCAGCGGCAACGGCCTCTACTACTACGGGGTCCTATTCATCCAACCCCCACCGGGAAATGTTCATCCAAACCCCCCAACAACACTCACTATTCATCAAGAGGTAGCATCGATCGGCTTCAGTTAGCAGCAGTAGCGAAGGAATCACTCGGGTTTAGTTAACAACAAGGGATCGATCGATCGCTCGGGTTCAGTAACACGTAGCCTGTAGTGCAATCGCTCAGGTTCAGTTAGAGCGCAACGCCTCACACACATGCACGTACATACGAGAGAAACGCGAATCGCTCGGCCCCGACCACCCACCGTAACCCGGAACTTCCTTGATATTTTCCTCGCCATCGCTTCTACCATGGTTTTTGTTGGGGAACGTAGCAGAAATTCAAAATTTTCCTACGTATCACCAAGATCTATCTATGGAGAAACCAGCAACAAGGGGAAGGAGAGTGCATCTACATACCCTTGTAGATCGCTAAGCGGAAGCGTTCAAGTGAACGGGGTTGATGAAGTCGTACTCGTCGTGATTCAAATCACCGATGATCAAGTGCCGAACGCACGGCACCTCCGCGTTCAACACACGTACAGCCCGATGACGTCTCCCATGCCTTTATCCAGCAAGGAGAGAGGGAGAGGTTGATGAAGATTCAGCAGCACGACGGCGTGGTGGTGGATGCAGGGCGTCACAGTAGCAGGGCTTCGCCTATACTACAAGAGAGAGACGTAACGGGGAGAGGGGGAAGCACCAAAGGCTTAGCTATGAAATCCCTCCTCTCCCCCACTATATATAGGAGGGCCAAGGGGGGGCGGTGCGCAGCCTAGGAGATCCAATCTCCTAGGTGCGGCGGCCAGGGGAGGTTTTCCTCCCCCCCAAGGCACTTAGGGGTGCCTTCCACTAGTGGGACTCCTCCCCCATGGAAACCCTAGGCGCATGGGCCTATAGGGGCTGGTGCCCTTGGCCCATATAGGCTAAGGCGCACTCCCTACAGCCCATGTGGCCCCCCAGGACAGGTGGCCCCACCCGGTGGACCCCCGGGACCCCTCCGGTGGTCCCGGTACAATACCAATAACCCCGAAACTTGTCCCGATGGCCGAAACAGCACTTCCTATATATAATTCTTTACTTCCGGACCATTCCGGAACTCCTCGTGACGTCCGGGATCTCATCCGGGACTCCGAACAATATTCAGGTTACTGCATACACATATCTTCATAACCCTAGCATCACCAAACCTTAAGTGTGTAGACCCTACGGGTTCGGGAGACGTGCAGACATGACCGAGACGTTCTCTGGTCAATAACCAACAGCGGGATCTGGATACCCATGATGGCTCCCACATGTTCCATGATGATCTCATCGGATGAACCACGATGTCAAGGACTTAATCAATACTGTATTCAGTTCCCTTTGTCTATCGGTATGTTACTTGCCCGAGATTCGATCGTTGGTATCCAATACCTTGTTCAATCTCGTTACCGGAAAGTCTGTTTACTCGTTCCGTAACACACCATCCCGTGATCAACTTCTTGGTCACATTGCACATATGATGATGTCCTACCGAGTGGGCCCAGAGATACCTCTCCGCTTACACGGAGTGACAAATCCCAGTCTTGATTCGTGCCAACCCAATAGACACTTTCGGAGATACCTGTAATGCACCTTTATAGTCACCCAGTTACGTTGTGACGTTTGATACACCCAAAGCATTCCTACGGTATCCGGGAGTTGCACAATCTCATGGTCTAAGGAAAAGATACTTGACATTAGAAAAGCTTTAGCATACGAACTACACGATCTTTGTGCTAGGCTTAGGATTGGGTCTTGTCCATCACATGATTCTCCTAATGATGTGATCCCATTATCAACGACATCCAATGTCCATGGTTAGGAAACCGTAACCATCTATTGATCAATGAGCTAGTCAACTAGAGGCTTACTAGGGACATGGTGTTGTCTATGTATTCACACGTGTATTACGATTTCCGGATAATACAGTTATAGCATGAATAAAAGACTATTATCATGAACAAAGAAATATAATAATAACACTTTTATTATTGCCTCTAGGGCATATTTCCAACAGTCTCCCACTTGCACTAGAGTCAATAATCTAGTTCACATCGCCATGTGATTAACACTCACAGGTCACATCGCCATGTGACTAACACCCAAAGAGTTTACTAGAGTCAGCAATCTAGTTCACATCACTATGTGATTAACACTCAATGAGTTTTAGGTTTGATCATGTTGCTTGTGAGAGAGGTTTTAGTCAACGGGTCTGAACCTTTCAGATCCGTGTGTGCTTTACAAATCTCTATGTCATTTCCTAGATGTAGCTACCACGCTCTATTTGAAGCTAATCCAAATAACTGTTCTACTTGGAGCTATTCTAAAATGTTGCTCCATTATATGTATCTGGTATCTCTACTCAGAGCTATCCGGATAGGTGTTAAGCTTGCATCGACGTAACCCTTTACGACGAACTCTTTTTACCACCACCATAATCGAGAAAATTCCTTAGTCCACTAGTTACTAAGGATAACTTTGACCGCCGTCCTGTGATCCATTCTTGGATCACTCTTGTACCCCTTGACTGACTCATGGCAAGGCACACTTCAGGTGCGGTACTCAGCATGGCATACTGTAGAGCCTATGTCTTAAGCATAGGGGACGACCTTCGTCCTTTCTCTCTATTCTTCCGTAGTCGAGCTTTAAGTCTTAACTTCATACCTTATAACTCAGGCAAGAACTCCTTCTTTGACTGATCCATCTTGAACACCTTCAAGATCACGTCAAGGCATGTGCTCATTTGAAAGTACTATTAAGCGTTTTGATCTATCCTTATAGATCTTGATGCTCAATGCTCAAGTAGCTTAATCCAGGCTTTCCATTGAAAAACACTTTCAAATAACCCTATATGCTTTCCAGAAATTCTACGTCATTTCTGATCCATAATATGTCAACAACATATACTCATCAGAAATTCTATAGTGCTCCCACTCACTTCTTTGGAAATACAAGTTTCTCATAAACTTTGTATACACCCAAAATCTTTGATCATCTCATCAAAGCATACATTCCAACTCCGAGATGCTTACTCCAGTCCTCAGAAGGATTGCTAGAGCTTTGCATACTTATTAGCATCTTTCAGGATTGACAAAACCTTCCGGTTGTATCACATACAACCTTTCCTCAGAAAATCGTCGAGGAAACAATGTTTTGACATCCTATCTGCATGATTTCATAAATAATGCAGTAATCGCTAATATAATTCCAACAGACTCTTAGCATCGCTACGAGTGAGAAAGTCTCACCGTAGTCAACTCCTTGAACTTGTCGGAAAACATCTTAACGAGAAGTCGAGCTTTCTTAATGGTGACATTTACCATCATCGTCCGTCTTCCTTTAAAATCCATCTGTACTCAACAGCCTTACGACCATCAAGTAGTTCTTCCAAAGTCTATACTTTGTTTTTATACATGGATCCTATCTCGGATTTCATGGCTTCTAACCATTTGTCGGAATTTGGGCCCACCATCGCTTCTCCATAGCTTGTAGGTTCATTGTTGTCTAGCAACATGACTTCCATGACAGGATTACCATACCACTCTAAAGTAGTACGCATCCTTGTCACCCTACGAGGTTTGGGAGTGACTTGATCCGAAGTCTCATGATCAATATCATAAGCTTCCACTTCAATTGGTGTAGGTGCCACAGGAACAACTCTTTGTGCCCTGCTATACACTAGTTGAAGTAACGGTTTAATAACCTCATCAAGTCTCCACCATCCTCCCACTCAATTCTTTCGAGAGAAACTTTTCCTCGAGAAAGGACCCGATTCTAGAAACAATCCTTTATTGCTTTCGGATCTGAGACAGGAGGCATACCCAACTGTTTTTGGGTTGTCCTATGAAGATGCATTTATCCGCTTTGGGTTCGAGCTTATCGGCCTGAAACTTTTCCACATAAGCATCGCAGCCCCAAACTTTTAAGAAGCGACAACTTAGGTTTCTCTAAACCATAGTTCATATGGTGTCACCTCATCGAAATTACGTGGTGCCCCTTTTTAAAGTGAATGTGGTTGTCTCTAATGCCTAACCCATAAACTATTGCGGTAATTCGATAAGAGACATCATGGTATGCATCACATCCAATAGGGTGCAGTTATGATGTTCGGACACACCATCACACTATGGTGTTCTAGGCTATATTAGTTTTAAAACAATTTCCACAATGTCATAATTCTGTGCCAAACTCGTAATTCAGATATTCATCTCTATGATCATATCATAGATATTTTTATCCTCTTATCACGACGATCTTCCAACTTCACACTGAAATTACTTGAACCTTTCAATAATTCAGACTCGTGATTCATCAAGTAAATATACTCAACATCTACTCAAATCATCTGTGAAGTAAGAACATAACGATATTCACTGCATGCCTCAGCACTCATTGGACTGCACACATCAAAATGTGTTGCTTCCAACAAGTTGCTATCTTGTTCCATCTTACTGAAACCGAGGCTTTTCAGTCATCTTGTCCATGTGGTATGATTTGCATATCTCAAGTGATTCAAAATCAAGTGAGTCTAAACGATCCATCTGCATGGAGTTTCTTCATGCGTATGCACCAATAGACATGGTTCGCATGTCTCAAACTTTTCAAAAAATGAGTGAGTCCAAAGATCCATCAACATGGAGCTTCTTCATGCGTTTTCTACCAATATGACTTACATGGCAGTGCCACAAGTAAGTGGTACTATCATTACTATCTTATAATTTTTGGCATGAAAATGTGTATCACTACGATCGAGATTCAATAAACCATTCCTTTAGGTGCAAGACCATTGAAGGTATTATTCACATAAATAGAGTAACTATTATTCTCCTTAAATGAATAACCGTATTGCAATAGACACAATCCAATCATGTCTATGCTCAACGCAAAACACCAAATGACAATTATTCAGGTTTAATACTAATCTTGATGGTAGAGGGAGCGTGCGATGCTTAATCACATCAAACTTGGAAACACTCCCACCACATATCGTCAGCTCACCTTTAGCTAGTCTCCGTTTATTCCGTAGCTCTTTTATTTCGAGTTACTAACACTTAGCAACCGAACCGGTATCTAATACCCTGGTGCTACTAGGAGTACTAGTAAAGTACACATTAACATAATGTATATCCAATATACTTCTATCGACCTTGCCAGCCTTCTCATCTACCAAGTATCTAGGGTAATGCTGCTCCAGTGGTTGTTCCCTTATTACAGAAGCACTTAGTCTCGGGTTTGGGTTTAACCTTGGGTTTCTTCACTAGAGCAGCAGCTGAATTGCCGTTTCATGAAGTATCCCTTTGTTCCCTTGCCCTTCTTGAAACTAGTGGTCTCACTGACCATCAATGATTGATGCTCCTTCTTGATTTCTACTTTCGTGGTGTCAAACATCGCGAATATCTCAAGGATCATCACATCTATTCTTGATATGTTATAGTTCATCATGAAGCTCTAGCAGCTTGGTGGTAATGACTTCGGAGAAACTATCACTATTTCATCTGGAAGATCAACTCCCACTTGATTCAAGTGATTGTTGTACTCAGACAATCTGAGCACAAGCTCAACAATTGAGCTTCTCTCCTTAGTTTGCAGGCTAAGAAAATCGTTGGAGGTCTCATACCTCTTGACGTGGGCACAAGCCTGAAATCCCAATTTCAGCCCTCAAAACATCTCATATGTTTCGCGATGTTTCAAAAACATCTTTGGTGCCTCAACTCTAAACCGTTTAACTGAACTATCACGTAGTTATCAAAATGTGTATGTCAGACATTCGCAACATCCACAGACAACGTTCGAGGTTCAACACACCGAGCGGTGCATTAAGGACATAAGCCTTCTAAGAAGCAATGAGGACAATCTTTAGTTTACGGACCTAGTCCGCATAATTGCTAATATCAACTTTCAACTAATTTTTCTCTAGGAACATATCTAAACAGTAGAACTATAGCGTGAGCTACGACATAATTTGCAAAAAACCTTTTGACTATGTTCAGAATAATTAAGTTCATCTTATGAACTCCCACTCAGATTAGACATCCCTCTGGTCATCTAAGTGATCACATGATCCGAGTCAAACTAGGCCGTGTTTGATCATCACGTGAGACGGACTAGTCATCATCGGTGAACACTTCATGTTGATCGTATCTACTATACGACTCATGCTCGACCTTTCAGTCTCCGTGTTCCGAGGCCATGTCTGCACATGCTAGGCTCGTCAAGTTAACCCTAAGTGTTTTCGCTGTGTAAAACTGTCTTACACCCGTTGTATGTGAACGTAAGAATCCATCACACCCGATCATCACGTGGTGCTTAGAAGCGACGAACTGTAGCAACGGTGCACAGTTAGGGGAGAACACTTCTTGAAATTTTGTAAGGGATCATCTTATTTACTACCGTCGTCCTAAGTAAACAAGATGCATAAGCATGATAAACATCACATGCAATCAAATAATAGTGACATGATATGGCCAATATCATGTAGCTCCTTTGATCTCCATCTTGGGGCTCCATGATCATCTATTACAAGAACATGATCAATCTCATACATCATCACATTCTTCTTGGCCACATCACATCACATAGCATACCCTGCAAAAACAAGTTAGACGTCCTCTAATTGTTGTTTGCATGTTTTACGTGGCTGCTATGGGTTCTAGCAAGAACGTTTCTTACCTACGCAAAACCACAATGTGATATGCCAATTGCTATTTACCCTTCATAAGGACCCTTTTCATCGAATCTGATCCGACTAAGGTGGGAGAGACAGACACCCGCCAGCCACCTTATGCAACTAGTGCATGTTTGTCGGTGGAACCGGTCTCACGTAAGAGTACGTGTAAGGTTGGTCCGGGCCGCTTCATCCCACGATGCCGCCGAATCAAGATAAGACTAGTAATGGCAAGCATATTGAACAAAATCAACGCCCACAACTACTTTGTGTTCTACTCATGCATAGAATCTACGCAATAGACCTAGCTCATGATGCCACTGTTGGGGAACGTAGCAGAAATTCAAAATTTTCCTACGTATCACCAAGATCTATCTATGGAGAAACCAGCAACGAGGGGAAGGAGAGTGCATCTACATACCCTTGTAGATCGCTAAGAGGAAGCGTTCAAGTGAACGGGGTTGATGAAGTCGTACTCGTCGTGATTCAAATCACCGATGATCAAGTGCCGAACGCACGGCACCTCCGCGTTCAACACACGTACAGCCCGATGACGTCTTGTTGGGTTTCGTAGTAATTTCAAAAAATTTCCTACGCACACACAGGATCATGTGATGCATAGCAACGAGGGGAGAGTATTGTCTACGTACCCAACGCAGACCGACTGCGGAAGCGATGACACGACGTAGAGGAAGTAGTCGTACGTCTTCTCGATCCAACCAATCAAGCACCGAAACTACGGCACCTCCGAGTTCGAGCACACGTTCAGCTCGATGACAATCCCCGGACTCCGATCCAGCAAAGTGTCGGGGAAGAGTTTCGTCAGCACGACGGCGTGGTGACGATCTTGATGAACTACAGCAGCAGGGCTTCGCCTAAACTCCGCTACAGTATTATCGAGGAATATGGTGGCAGGGGGCACCGCACACGGCTAAGGAATAGATCACGTGGATCAACTTGTGTCAACTTGTGTGTTTAGAGGTGCCCCTGCCTCCGTATATAAAGGAGGAGAGGAGGGGAGGCTGGCCGGCCAAGGGGGGGAGGCGCAGGAGAGTCCTACTCCCTCTGGGAGTAGGATTCCCCCTCCAATCCTAGTCCAACTAGGATTCCTCGGAGGGGAAAAGAGGAGGAGGGGGCCGGCCACCTCTCCTAGTCCTAATAGGACTAGGGGAAGGGGGGGGGGCGCAGCCCATCTAGGGCAGCCCCTTCTCTTTTCCACTAAGGCCCACTATGGCCCAAATAGCTCCCGGGGGGTTCCGGTAACCCTCCCGGTATTCCGGTAAAATCCCGATTTCACCCGGAACACTTCCGATATCCAAATATAGGCTTCCAATATATCAATCTTTACGTCTCGACCATTTCGAGACTCCTCGTCATGTCCGTGATCACATCCGGGACTCCGAACAACCTTCGGTACATCAAAATGCATAAACTCATAATATAACTGTCATCGTAACCTTAAGCGTGCGGACCCTACGGGTTCGAGAACAATGTAGACATGACCGAGACACGTCTCTGGTCAATAACCAATAGCGGGACCTGGATGCCCATATTGGCTCCTACATATTCTACGAAGATCTTTATCGGTCAGACCGCATAACAACATACGTTGTTCCCTTTGTCATCGGTATGTTACTTGCCCGAGATTCGATCGTCGGTATCCAATACCTAGTTCAATCTCGTTACCGGCAAGTCTCTTTACTCGTTCCGTAATACATCATCTCACAACTAACATATTAGTTGTAATGCTTGCAAGGCTTATGTGATGTGTATTACCGAGAGGGCCCAGAGATACCTCTCCGACAATCGGAGTGACAAATCCTAATCTCGAAATACGCCAACCCAACATCGACCATTGGAGACACCTGTAGTACTCCTTTATAATCACCCAGTTACGTTGTGACGTTTGGTAGTACCCAAAGTGTTCCTCCGGTAAACGGGAGTTGCATAATCTCATAGTCATAGGAACATGTATAAGTCATGAAGAAAGCAATAGCAACATACTAAACGATCGGGTGCTAAGCTAATGGAATGGGTCATGTCAATCAGATCATTCTGCTAATGATGTGACCTCGTTAATCAAATAACAACTCATTGTTCATGGTTAGGAAACATAACCATCTTTGATTAACGAGCTAGTCAAGTAGAGGCATACTAGTGACACTTTGTTTGTCTATGTATTCACACATGTATTATGTTTCCGGTAAATACACTTCTAGCATGAATAATAAACATTTATCATGATTATAAGGAAATAAATAATAACTTTATTATTGCCTCTAGGGCATATTTCCTTCAGTCTCCCACTTGCACTAGAGTCAATAATCTAGATTACACTGTAATGATTCTAACACCCATGGAGCCTTGGTGCTGATCATGTTTTGCTCGTGGAAGAGGCTTAGTCAATGGGTCTGCAACATTCAGATCCGTATGTATCTTGCAAATCTCTATGTCTCCCACCTGGACTAGATCCCGGATGGAGTTGAAGCGTCTCTTGATGTGTTTGGTCCTTTTGTGAAATCTGGATTCCTTTGCCAAGGCAATTGCACCAGTATTGTCACAAAAGATTTTCATTGGACCCGATGCACTAGGTATGACACCTAGATCGGATATGAACTCCTTCATCCAGACTCCTTCATTTGCTGCTTCCGAAGCAGCTATGTATTCCGCTTCACATGTAGATCCCGCTACAACGCTTTGTTTAGAACTGCACCAACTGACAGCTCCACCGTTTAATGTAAACACGTATCCGGTTTGCGATTTAGAATCGTCCGGATCAGTGTCAAAGCTTGCATCAACGTAACCTTTTACGGTGAGCTCTTTGTCACCTCCATATACGAGAAACATATCCTTAGTCCTTTTCAGGTATTTCAGGATGTTCTTGACCGCTGTCCAGTGATCCACTCCTGGATTACTTTGGTACCTCCCTGCTAAACTTATAGCAAGGCACACATCAGGTCTGGTACACAGCATTGCATACATGATAGAGCCTATGGCTGATGCATAGGGAACATCTTTCATATTCTCTCTATCTTCTGCAGTGGTCGGGCATTGAGTCTTACTCAACTTCACACCTTGTAATACAGGCAAGAATCCTTTCTTTGCTTGATCCATTTTGAATTTCTTCAAAATTTTGTCAAGGTATGTGCTTTGTGAAAGTCCAATTAAGCGTCTTGATCTATCTCTATAGATCTTAATGCCTAATATGTAAGCAGCTTCACCGAGGTCTTTCATTGAAAAACTTTTATTCAAGTATCCCTTTATGCTATCCAGAAATTCTATATCATTTCCAATTAGTAATATGTCATCCACATATAATATCAGAAATGCTACAGAGCTCCCACTCACTTTCTTGTAAATACAGGCTTCTCCGAAAGTCTGTATAAAACCAAATGCTTTGATCACACTATCAAAACGTTTATTCCAACTCCGAGAGGCTTGCACCAGTCCATAAATGGATCGCTGGAGCTTGCACACTTTGTTAGCTCCCTTTGGATCGACAAAACCTTCTGGTTGCATCATATACAACTCTTCTTCCAGAAATCCATTCAGGAATGCAGTTTTGACATCCATCTGCCAAATTTCATAATCATAAAATGCGGCAATTGCTAACATGATTCGGACGGACTTAAGCATCGCTACGGGTGAGAAGGTCTCATCGTAGTCAATCCCTTGAACTTGCCGAAAACCTTTTGCGACAAGTCGAGCTTTGTAGACAGTAACATTACCATCAGCGTCAGTCTTCTTCTTAAAAATCCATTTATTCTCAATTGCTTGCCGATCATCGGGCAAGTCAACCAAAGTCCATACTTTGTTCTCATACATGGATCCCATCTCAGATTTCATGGCTTCAAGCCACTTTGCGGAATCTGGGCTCACCATCGCTTCTTCATAGTTCGTAGGTTCATCATGATCTAGTAGCATGACCTCCAGAACAGGATTACCGTACCACTCTGGTGCGGATCTTACTCTGGTTGATCTACGAGGTTCAGTAGTATCTTGATCTGAAGTTTCATGATCATTATCATTGGCTTCCTCACTAACTGGTGTAGGTGTCACTGAAACAGTTTTCTGTGATGAACTACTTTCCAGTAAGGGAGCAGGTACAGTTACCTCGTCAAGTTCTACTTTCCTCCCACTCACTTCTTTCGAGAGAAACTCCTTCTCTAGAAATGATCCATTCTTAGCAACGAATGTCTTGCCTTCGGATCTGTGATAGAAGGTGTACCCAACAGTTTCCTTTGGGTATCCTATGAAGACACATTTCTCCGATTTGGGTTCGAGCTTATCAGGTTGAAGCTTTTTCACATAAGCATCGCAGCCCCAAACTTTAAGAAACGACAACTTTGGTTTCTTGCCAAACCACAGTTCATAAGGCGTCGTCTCAACGGATTTTGATGGTGCCCTATTTAACGTGAATGCGGCCGTCTCTAAAGCATATCCCCAAAATGATAGCGGTAAATCAGTAAGAGACATCATAGATCGCACCATATCTAGTAAAGTACGATTACGACGTTCGGACACACCATTACGCTGTGGTGTTCCGGGTGGCGTGAGTTGCGAAACTATTCCACAGTTTTTCAAATGTACACCAAACTCGTAACTCAAATATTCTCCTCCACGATCAGATCGTAGAAACTTTATTTTCTTGTTACGATGATTTTCAACTTCACTCTGAAATTCTTTGAACTTTTCAAATGTTTCAGACTTATGTTTTATTAAGTAGATATACCCATATCTGCTTAAATCATCTGTGAAGGTGAGAAAATAACGATATCCGCCACGAGCCTCAATATTCATCGGGCCACATACATCGGTATGTATGATTTCCAACAAATCTGTTGCTCTCTCCATAGTACCGGAGAACGGTGTTTTAGTCATCTTGCCCATGAGGCACGGTTCGCAAGTACCAAGTGATTCATAATCAAGTGGTTCCAAAAGTCCATCAGCATGGAGTTTCTTCATGCGCTTTATACCGATATGACCTAAACGACAGTGCCACAAATAAGTTGCACTTTCATTATCAACTCTGCATCTTTTGGCTTCAACATTATGAATATGTGTATTACTACTATCGAGATTCAATAAGAATAGACCACTCTTCAAGGGTGCATGACCATAAAAGATATTACTCATATAAATAGAACAACCATTATTCTCTGATTTAAATGAATAACCGTCTCGCATTAAACAAGATCCAGATATAATGTTCATGCTCAACGCTGGCACCAAATAACAATTACTTAGGTCTAATATTAATCCCGAAGGTAGATGTAGAGGTAGCGTGCCGACTGCGATCACATCGACTTTGGAACCGTTTCCCACGCGCATCGTCACCTCGTCCTTTGCCAGTGCCCGCTTATTCCGTAGTCCCTGTTTCGAGTTGCAAATATTAGCAACAGAACCAGTATCAAATACCCAGGTGCTACTGCGAGCTCTAGTAAGGTACACATCAATAACATGTATATCACATATACCTTTGTTCACCTTGCCATCCTTCTTATCCGCCAAATACTTGGGGCAGTTCCGCTTCCAGTGACCAGTCTGCTTGCAGTAGAAGCACTCAGTTTCAGGCTTAGGTCCAGACTTGGGTTTCTTCTCTTGAGCAGCAACTTGCTTGCCGTTCTTCTTGAAGTTCCCCTTTTTCTTCCCTTTGCCCTTTTTCTTGAAACTAGTGGTCTTGTTAACCATCAACACTTGATGCTCCTTCTTGATTTCTACCTCCGCAGCTTTCAGCATTGCGAAGAGCTCGGGAATAGTCTTGTTCATCCCTTGCATATTATAGTTCATCACGAAGCTCTTGTAGCTTGGTGGCAGTGATTGGAGAATTCTGTCAATAACGCAATCATCCGGAAGATTAACTCCCAATTGAATCAAGTGATTATTATACCCAGACATTTTGAGTATATGCTCACTGACAGAACTGTTCTCCTCCATCTTGCAGCTATAGAACTTATTGGAGACTTCATATCTCTCAATTCGGGCATTTGCTTGAAATATTAACTTCAACTCCTGGAACATCTCATATGCTCCATGACGTTCAAAACGTCGTTGAAGTCCCGATTCTAAGCCGTAAAGCATGGCACACTGAACTATCGAGTAGTCATCAGCTTTGCTCTGCCAGACGTTCATAACATCTGGTGTTGCTCCAGCAGCAGGCCTGGCACCCAGCGGTGCTTCCAGGACGTAATTTTTCTGTGCAGCAATGAGGATAATCCTCAAGTTACGGACCCAGTCCGTGTAATTGCTACCATCATCTTTCAACTTTGCTTTCTCAAGGAACGCATTAAAATTCAACGGAACAACAGCACGAGCCATCTATCTACAATCAACATAAACAAGCAAGATACTATCAGGTACTAAGTTCATGATAAATTTAAGTTCAATTAATCATATTATTTAAGAACTCCCACTTAGATAGACATCCCTCTAATCCTCTAAGTGATTACGTGATCCAAATCAACTAAACCATGACCGATCATCACGTGAGATGGAGTAGTTTTCAATGGTGAACATCGTTATGTTGATCATATCTACTATATGATTCACGCTCGACCTTTCGGTCTCCGTGTTCCGAGGCCATATCTGCATATGCTAGGCTCGTCAAGTTTAACCTGAGTATTCTGCGTGTGCAAAACTGGCTTGCACCCGTTGTAGATGGACGTAGAGCTTATCACACCCGATCATCACGTGGTGTCTGGGCACGACGAACTTTGGCAACGGTGCATACTCAGGGAGAACACTTCTTGATAATTTAGTGAGAGATCATCTTATAATGCTACCGTCAATCAAAGCAAGATAAGATGCATAAAAAGATAAACATCACATGCAATCAATATAAGTGATATGATATGGTCATCATCATCTTGTGCTTGTGATCTCCATCTCCGAAGCACCGTCATGATCACCATCGACACCGGCGCGACACCTTGATCTCCATCGTAGCATCGTTGTCGTCTCGCCAATCTTATGCTTCCACGACTATCACTACCGTTTAGTAATAAAGTAAAGCATTACATCGCGATTGCATTGCATACAATAAAGCGACAACCATATGGCTCCTGCCAGTTGCCGATAACTCGGTTACAAAACATGATCATCTCATACAATAAAATTCAGCATCATGCCTTGACCATATCACATCACAACATGCCCTGCAAAAACAAGTTAGACGTCCTCTACTTTGTTGTTGCATGTTTTACGTGGCTGCTACGGGCTTAAGTAAGAACCAATCTCACCTACGCATCAAAACCACAACGATAGTTTGTCAAATAGACTCCGTTTTAACCTTCGCAAGGACCGGGCGTAGCCATACTTGGTTCAACTAAAGTTGGAGAGACAGTCGCCCGCAAGCCATCTCTGTGCAAAGCACGTCGAGGGAACCGGTCTCGCGTAAGCGTACGCGTAAGGTTGGTCCGGGTCGTCTCGTCCAACAATACCGCCGAACCAAAGTATGACATGCTGGTAGGCAGTATGACTTGTATCGTCCACAACTCACTTGTGTTCTACTCGTGCATATAACATCAACATAAATAACCTAGGCTCGGATGCCACTGTTGGGTTTCGTAGTAATTTCAAAAAATTTCCTACGCACACACAGGATCATGTGATGCATAGCAACGAGGGGAGAGTATTGTCTACGTACCCAACGCAGACCGACTGCGGAAGCGATGACACGACGTAGAGGAAGTAGTCGTACGTCTTCTCGATCCAACCGATCAAGCACCGAAACTACGGCACCTCCGAGTTCGAGCACACGTTCAGCTCGATGACGATCCCCGGACTCCGATCCAGCAAAGTGTCGGGGAAGAGTTTCGTCAGCACGACGGCGTGGTGACGATCTTGATGAACTACAGCAGCAGGGCTTCGCCTAAACTCCGCTACAGTATTATCGAGGAATATGGTGGCAGGGGGCACCGCACACGGCTAAGGAATAGATCACGTGGATCAACTT
The DNA here is from genome assembly GCF_018294505.1 of Triticum aestivum. NCBI lineage: Eukaryota > Viridiplantae > Streptophyta > Magnoliopsida > Poales > Poaceae > Triticum > Triticum aestivum. The sequence continues at coordinate 600,672,074 of NC_057812.1, forward strand.
GTGTCAACTTGTGTGTTTAGAGGTGCCCCTGCCTCCGTATATAAAGGAGGAGAGGAGGGGAGGCTGGCCGGCCAAGGGGGGGAGGCGCAGGAGAGTCCTACTCCCTCTGGGAGTAGGATTCCCCCTCCAATCCTAGTCCAACTAGGATTCCTCGGAGGGGAAAAGAGGAGGAGGGGGCCGGCCACCTCTCCTAGTCCTAATAGGACTAGGGGAAGGGGGGGGCGCAGCCCATCTAGGGCAGCCCCTTCTCTTTTCCACTAAGGCCCACTATGGCCCAAATAGCTCCCGGGGGGTTCCGGTAACCCTCCCGGTATTCCGGTAAAATCCCGATTTCACCCGGAACACTTCCGATATCCAAATATAGGCTTCCAATATATCAATCTTTACGTCTCGACCATTTCGAGACTCCTCGTCATGTCCGTGATCACATCCGGGACTCCGAACAACCTTCGGTACATCAAAATGCATAAACTCATAATATAACTGTCATCGTAACCTTAAGCGTGCGGACCCTACGGGTTCGAGAACAATGTAGACATGACCGAGACACGTCTCTGGTCAATAACCAATAGCGGGACCTGGATGCCCATATTGGCTCCTACATATTCTACGAAGATCTTTATCGGTCAGACCGCATAACAACATACGTTGTTCCCTTTGTCATCGGTATGTTACTTGCCCGAGATTCGATCGTCGGTATCCAATACCTAGTTCAATCTCGTTACCGGCAAGTCTCTTTACTCGTTCCGTAATACATCATCTCACAACTAACATATTAGTTGTAATGCTTGCAAGGCTTATGTGATGTGTATTACCGAGAGGGCCCAGAGATACCTCTCCGACAATCGGAGTGACAAATCCTAATCTCGAAATACGCCAACCCAACATCGACCATTGGAGACACCTGTAGTACTCCTTTATAATCACCCAGTTACGTTGTGACGTTTGGTAGTACCCAAAGTGTTCCTCCGGTAAACGGGAGTTGCATAATCTCATAGTCATAGGAACATGTATAAGTCATGAAGAAAGCAATAGCAACATACTAAATGATCGGGTGCTAAGCTAATGGAATGGGTCATGTCAATCAGATCATTCTGCTAATGATGTGACCTCGTTAATCAAATAACAACTCATTGTTCATGGTTAGGAAACATAACCATCTTTGATTAACGAGCTAGTCAAGTAGAGGCATACCAGTGACACTTTGTTTGTCTATGTATTCACACATGTATTATGTTTCCGGTAAATACACTTCTAGCATGAATAATAAACATTTATCATGATTATAAGGAAATAAATAATAACTTTATTATTGCCTCTAGGGCATATTTCCTTCACGTCTCCCATGCCTTGATCCAGCAAGGAGAGAGGGAGAGGTTGATGAAGATTCAGCAGCATGACGGCGTGGTGGTGGATGCAGGGCGTCACAGTAGCAGGGCTTCGCCTATACTACGAGAGAGAGACGTAACGAGGAGAGGGGGAAGCACCAAAGGCTTAGCTATGGAATCCCTCCTCTCCCCCACTATATATAGGAGGGCCAAGGGGGGGTGGTGCGCAGCCTAGGAGATCTAATCTCCTAGGTGCGGCGGCCAGGGGAGGTTTTCCTCCCCCCCAAGGCACTTAGGGGTGCCTTCCACTAGTGGGACTCCTCCCCCATGGAAACCCTAGGCGCATGGGCCTATAGGGGCTGGTGCCCTTGGCCCATATAGGCTAAGGCGCACTCCCTACAGCCCATGTGCCCCCCGGGACAGGTGGCCCCACCCGGTGGACCCCCGGGACCCCTCCGGTGGTCCCGGTACAATACCGATAACCCCGAAACTTGTCCCGATGGCCGAAACAGCACTTCCTATATATAATTCTTTACTTCCGGACCATTCCGGAACTCCTCGTGACGTCCGGGATCTCATCCGGGACTCCAAACAATATTCGGGTTACTGCATACACATATCTTCATAACCCTAGCGTCACCGAACCTTAAGTGTGTAGACCCTACGGGTTCGGGAGACATGCAGACATGACCGAGACGTTCTCTGGTCAATAACCAACAGCGGGATCTGGATACCCATGATGGCTCCCACATGTTCCACGATGATCTCATCGGATGAACCACGATGTCAAGGACTTAATCAATCCCGTATTCAGTTCCCTTTGTCTATCGGTATGTTACTTTCCCGAGATTCGATCGTCGGTATCCAATACCTTGTTCAATCTCGTTACCGGCAAGTCTCTTTACTCGTTCCGTAACACATCATCCCGTGATCAACTTCTTGGTCACATTGCACATATGATGATGTCCTACCGAGTGGGCCCAGAGATACCTCTCCGCTTACACGGAGTGACAAATCCCAGTCTTGATTCGTGCCAACCCAACAGACACTTTTGGAGATACCTGTAATGCACCTTTATAGTCACCCAGTTACGTTGTGACGTTTGATACACCCAAAGCATTCCTACGGTATCCGGGAGTTGCACAATCTCATGGTCTAAGGAAAAGATACTTGACATTAGAAAAGCTTTAGCATACGAACTACACGATCTTTGTGCTAGGCTTAGGATTGGGTCTTGTCCATCACATGATTCTTCTAATGATGTGATCCCGTTATCAACAACATCCAATGTCCATGGTTAGGAAACCGTAACCATCTGTTGATCAACGAGCTAGTCAACTAGAGGCTTACTAGGGACATGGTGTTGTCTATGTATTCACACGTGTATTACGATTTCCGGATAATACAGTTATAGCATGAATAAAAGACTATTATCATGAACAAAGAAATATAATAATAACACTTTTATTATTGCCTCTAGGGCATATTTCCAACAGTTTTCTCCGTCATGGACGGCCCAAAGAACGTCATGCAGCTGCGTCTCCTGCCCGCCCAGGATGAAAAGCCCATTTTTTGTCATGATTTTTTGTCATAGAAGTAGGATCCCACCACATCTATGATGATACCGGGTTTTGTCACAATTATCATCATAGAAGTGTCATAAGCATGACATAATTTTTTTCATTCGGGCCAAAATGTCACGGATGTGTCTTTTTTTTGTAGTGCGAGCCCTGGGTGAGTTTAGAAAACTCAAGCGGGGATCGCATAGTCAAAAAATGTCGATGATAGCACAAAGAGAATCATAGCCCCTGAGACTCTAGCAGGATTAGAAAAGCCTGGCAGAGAATCGAAAATTATTAGGTCGTGAGTCTGATGTGTGTGTTATTATGTAGGCCTCATCCTCGGCGGCGGCTACCAATGCTACGGAGCTGGCTAAGGTGAATCGGAAGCTCAAGAGCTCTGATGGGGAGCTCGAGCTTCTTAATAAGCGGTTCGACAAAGTGCAAGGTTAGTCCAGACTAGAATTGTTTAATAGTTTGTTTTGCCTTATCAAGCAAGGTATTCGCGGTTAACCCTAAGAAAGGAGTGCTTTATTATGAATACAGTTGTCGCCGCGGAGGTCGAGAGCCTCAAGGCAGAGCTGAAGAAGGCAAAACAAGAGGCTGCCGAATACAAGGCAGCAGCCAAACGAGCGACCGCCGAATTGTCGACGGTGAAGACCGTCAGAACAAGCACGAGGCCAGAGTGGCCGAGGTGCAGCAGGAGCTCAACGATGCCATCACTAAATGTGAGGACCTTGAGTAGAAAAATAAGGGTCAAGCCACTTAGTTATCCTCAATGAAGATAGAGCTCAAGGATGCGAGGAGGAAACACGAGGTGCCCGAGAAGAACTCCGCTAAGTGAAGCTTATTGCAGATGGTAAGCCATACTTACTGCAGAGTGTCTTTGGTGGTCATAGGTTCGCTTTACGTGAGTGTGTGGCGTTCCTCATGCGTGTTTTCGGATCTCCCGAGGAGTTCGTCAGATGCGACAAGGCATTTTGCGTCTCGGGAGGGCGATGCCGAGCATAACACCCTACCCTTGTGAGAAATCAAATGAAGCAACTTAGTGGCACCGGGTGGCGGAGCGGGCCATGAGTCACTGCCAACCAACTACTTCGGCTTAGTGTAGAAGTTATGCGACACTGTGCCCCGAGTTGATGCTTTGAAGCGCTCCTTGTGCGTAGAGGGAGCTCGGATGGCCTTTGCAAGGACCATGGTGCACTTGCTGAAGATCAAGCTGATCAAGATGGCCACCGGACCCCCTCCCCCTGGGAAGGAGCATAGGCACCCCGAGCAGTACTTTCCCATCGTGATCAATCGTGCTCGGGTGACAGAAGCACAATGCTCAAAATATGTAATTTATGAATGAATCGTACTATCATGTATAGGTGACAGTTGTAATTTTATGTTTCTGTAATGTGGTTTCTTTGTATGGTGCATCATACTTTGCCTATGTTTGTTTATTTTGACTCCTACACGGCCGTTTTAATCTGAAAGTTACCAGTCGTTGCCTTCAGCCCCCTTGTAGATGCTACAAGGGGTGTTTCAACCTCTACACTGTGACCCTTAGCCGACGTCTCGGTGCATGAAGGTGGTAGTGTGTGAGGGAAACGAGGCAATCCGACTATGTGGTTTTAGTGCTTTCACTGAGCCAGAGCAGCTTGACTACGGGGACTAGTGACTAGCCCCCACTGTATTGTGTTGTTTGGATGAGCCGAGGTAGATACCTTCATCAATTGGTTTGTGTAAAGGCAAACCCTCCGTATAACATGGCGTAACCTCCATCGATTTTAGTTTAACACTTGTCGTTGGATCGCCGACCAATTCTCACCCATTATGACAGTTAGTTTTTGGCTTTCTCCACTAAGGTACTTAACCAGACGAGTTGGAAGTACAATCGCAGTGGTTCTCCCTTTACCCTCCTAGCCGAACATGCGGAACATAAGATGGCAAACAAAGGAGCCGGGCAACCCAACTATGGACCCAAGACATAATTCAGAACTGATTCATATAATGCAATATCTAAGATGCCGAGCACATAAGATAGAAGCTAGTGCCGTGGTGATGCTTGGGGCGAGTTTTGGAATCAAGCCCCCGGTCTATTAGTCGATCGCATCTAAAGAAAATATGTACTGAACTGGTTTGTTTCGGCATCAAAGATCGGAAAATGTTATGCAACATAAATAACTGCAAGGGGACCATGAAGAATGGTATTTATTTCTGATGAACTCATGACGTCTAACCATACAATCCGAACCGCTGAAGCAAACTGTTAAAGATACTTTGTTTAAGAATGAATTAAACATAGGAAAGGTTTACACATGGCCTTAATGCGTGGTTTGATGTCCCTACTGTGCCTTGCCGCATGTCTGCGCCTTTGATCTTGAGGGGAGCAAGAACTCCTTGGAGGGGACAGTGATCAACCGACGGGCCCTTGACATAGGGTCTTGAGAAGTCGCTGTAACATATTAGCTTGATGCTGGATATGTCGGGGGGATGAACCCTGGGGAGGCAACGGAATCCGGATCCTTTTCAAAAAACATCGGGGCCGGCATCGCCCCTCAATCCGTCCCTCACTTGGCCCGGTTCGTCAACCCGGCCGAACTCTTTGACCCGGCCAAGACGGTAACCCGGCCCTGCCAGCTGGCGCAAGCTGGTCGAACCCGGCGAACCAAAACTTCTCCAGCAAGGCCCGCTCCCACCGTGGTGTGTTCCTCAACCCAGCCATGGGTCAGTGGTGTCGCTTAAAGCTACGTCAATATTTCCCCAAAGAGGCAGGGTGTAGTGATCCGACCTCAAACGGTCATATCTCTGTGCATAAGTGTCATCCCTGGATCGGTAATGCTGACACACACAATACTTGAAGGATTTATAACCGAGTTTCAATCACGCACTTATTACATCAAATATCTCAAAAGAGATTACTTATTACAATAATATGGCTGAAGGCCATCTAATGAAGATAACAGCGGAAGGCTTCGAAGATAAAGCGAGTCCATCAACTCCAACGGCATAGCTGAGTGCAAAACAATGACCTAGCGCACCTTACACTTCGTTTGAAAAGTCTGCAACACAATACGTTGCAGCCCGAAATGGGTCAACACATGGAATATGCTGGCAAAATAACACTGTAGAGCAATGAACATGTAACAACTATAACTATATGCAGATTTGGCTGGTGGAGGCTCTATGGTTATTTTTTGGAGAAAGCTAGTTTTTCCCTACAAAAGAGGAATATATCTTATTTAACTACAAAGTTTGTTGAAAACATTGAGAAGGTTCCACCAACTCAATCCCAAATTAATAATCATCAACCCAACAAATTAATTAATAGAATGATGAGATCAAATCAATAATTCAAGTACCAGATACTCAAGATGTCCATAACCAGGGACACGGCTAACCATGATTAGTTTATACACTCTGCAGAGGTTTGCACACTTTTCCCCACAAGACTCGATCTCCTCCATTGAATTTCTCGCACTACATGATGTTTGAGAAATGGATGATCGAGACACAGTCTTTCCGAAGCATTAACTCTTTACTCTGGGTAGATAGTACCACCTACATCCCCTACATCTGCTAGCCTACCACTTAAAGAGGTCAGACAGCATACTCAACTATGACAGAGCCCATAATGGCTTGTGGCTGCACACGGAAGTTTCCAACATGAATAATCTTATGATCCCTTTGAGCCTAGGTGGCAAACCGTAGGATGATCACGCAGGTACTCCGGGATATCCCAGGATAACACTGGATTGCTCCAGGTGCCCAGACAACTACTGGGTGCTCTAGGGTGCCTAAACCAATCCACCCAGATGTGTATTAAAGTAGCCACCTTAATTTTAACAATTAATTAAAACTCTCACATCTGTCATGGATCACTCAAACCAAACCATGTCTACGAGCATAGCATAGCAATATAAGCATAACGTAGAAGTAACTCCCAGGGTTGAAAATAAAGGCAATAGGTAGTACCTCATCACTACTTCCCAGTACCCACAAGTATTCAAGTCCTAATCATGCAGTGTCTGAGGATAGAAACTAATGCATAAAAACTGGGTATGAAAAGTATGATCAAAGTGTTACTTGCCTTGCTGATGATATGAAAACCCTAGTGACTCGTAGTTGGACGCTTCGCACTCCGGAAACTCTATTGTAAGCAAACAATAGCATACATAAGCACTCAAGCATATATGCAAGGGTGAAACTCGAATGAGAAGATCCAAATCGAAAGTACAAGTGAAGAGCTTTGATGTGCAAAAAGAATCAATCAAATCGGAGCTACGAAACTCAAACTACGATCAAAAGAAGTTCGAATTCAAATCTGCTTGCAACCAAATTTTAATTTGTCAAAACCATGTTCAAGTTGATTAATTGGAAAGAGGGGTTCGAGACGAAGAATTTGGTGTTGTTTTCACTGGATTTGGACGAACGGTTAAAAAGTAACGAGGGTTTGAAGATTAGGGGCTAATCTACGATAAAAATAATCACGGATAGGTCCCTGGACGAAAATAAAATAAAAGAAAAAGACTAACAAACGAACATTCGCTATCAGAGATGAACGAACGAACGCATTCGAGAACAGATGCGTTTGGGCGAACGTTCGCAAAATAGCGAAACCGAATAAAACCGGGAAAACCCTAACCCTAAAAATATAGCCGAAAAAATCGGGGTGGTTTTTACCGGTTCGCGAGAAAAACCAGCGGCGGCGCGGCGACGAGATTAGGTGGTGGCGTGGGCAACGTCAAGGTGGCGGGCGACGCGGCAGGAGGCGCGCAGCGCGAGCGGCGACGGTGGCTTGCGGCGGCGGTGCGGGCTGCGAGGGCAGGGCTATATAAAGGCCTTGGGGGTGGGGGCCTCCTGCTTGCACTAGGGGGCATGGAAGTTGAGGCCGGCTCGGACTCCGACACTCGCACGGCGGCGGAAGGCGGTGGCGCGACGGCTAGGCTGCTGGGCCGGCTGGGCTTCGGCCGAGTCGGTCCAAATTCTTTTAAATAAATTCCGCCGATGAAAAATCCTAATAAAATATTAAAAAAATCTAAAAATGCCAAAAACAATTTTAATATTTAGAACAAAGTGAACATTTTTTTGACCTAATAATGCAATTTTGAAAAATGCATATTTTTCTAATTCAAATAAAATAGCAATAAAATTCCAAATAAAATATTTATTTAATTTTAATATTTTTCCTCCAAGATCCCCCTCTGATTTTGGAGAAGTCATTTTATCTCCTCTCATTTATTTTTAATATTGGAAATATTTCGGGGAGAAAAATTATAAAAATTAAAATGACCCTCTTCTCAAATTTGAGAAAATTCAAATATGAAAATAATGAAATCTCCAACTCTCTCCTTGGGTCCTTGAGTTGCTTAAGATCTCTAGGATCACAACCAAAATGCAAGTAAAATATGATATGCATGTGATGACCTATGTACAACATCCGAATTGAAAATTGGGATGTTACAAACATACCCCCCTTAAGATTAATCTCGTCCTCAAGATTCGGGTTGGCTAGAAAATAGGTGTGGGTGGTCTTTCCATAGGTCTTCTTCTCGCTCCCAGGTGGCTTCATCCTTGGTATGTTGGCTCCACTGAACTTTGCAAAACCTGTTAACCTTGCTGCATGTAACTCGCCTGGCAAACTCGAGAATCTTGACGGGTTTCTCCTTGTAGGTCAGATCACTATCCAACTGAATTGCTTCCAGGGGCACCTTATCTATCAGGGGAATATCAGCAATCTCTGCGTGGCACTTCTTCAACTGGGAAATGTGAAACACATCATGAACTCCTGACAGTCCTTCAACACTCGATATGGTCCTACAAATCTTGGGGCTAACTTTCCCTTAACTCCAAAACGTTTAACTCCTCGTAGTGGTGACACACGAGAATATGCTCGGTCTCCAATCTCATAGACTACCTCCTTGCGTTTGGTATCGGCATAATTCTTCTACCAGCACTGAGCTACCTTCACTCTATCTCGAATCAACTTAACCTTCTCTTCAGACTCTTTGATCAAATCTGGTCCAAACAACTGACGATCTCCAACTTCATCCCATATTAACGGTGTCCTGCACCTTCTCCCATACAAAGCTTTGAAAGGTGCCATCTTCACTAGCCTGATAACTGTTGTTGTATGAGAACTCTGCGTAGGGCAAGTTGTCATCCAAACTAGATCCATAATCTAGCGCACAAGCTCTCAACATGTCCTCCAGAATCTGATTGACTCTCTCAGTCTGTCCATCTATCTGCAGATGAAAGGCTATACTGAACTCTAGCCTAGTACCCAAAGTCTGGTGGAGTTGATTCCAAAACTTCGAGGTAAATTATGTCCCTCTATCTAATACGATGGCCCTCGGAACTCCATGCAGACATACTATCCTGGTCATATATATCTTGGCCAACTTTGCTCTTGTATAAGTGGTCTTCACCGGGATAAAGTGAGCTACCTTGGTCAAGCGATCAACTACTACACAGATTGAATCATATCCCGATTGGGTCCTGGGTAATTCAGTGATAAAATCCATGCCAAGCTTGTCCCACTTCCATTAAGGTATCAGCATAGGCTGAAGCAATCCTGCCGGCTTTTGATGTTCTGCCTTCACTCTCTGACATACATCACACACGGCTACATACATGGCAATGTCCTTCTTCATACCAGTCCACCAGAAATGCTCCTTCAAATCCAAATACATCTTGGTGTTTCCGGGGTGTATCGAGTATGGCGAGTCAAGAGCTTCCTGCAGTATTAACTTCCTGATCTCTGCATTATTGGGCACATATATACGATCCTCAAACCATAAAGTCTCGTGCTCATCCTCACGGAAACCCTTGGCTTTTCCTTTGCTCATTTTATCCTTTACCTTAGCGATTTACTTATCATCCTTCTGAGCTTCTCGAATCCTTCCCAATAATGTAGACTGAACCTCCATTGTTGCCACAAAACTTCTTGGAACTATCTCCAAACGAAGCTGCTTGAGATTCTCGGCTAACTGCTGCGGTAATCATCCGATTATAAGGGTATTGGCATAACTCTTGCAGCTCAAAGCGTCTGCTACGACATTGGCCTTCCATGGGTGATAATGCAACTTCATATCATAATCCTTTATAAGCTCCAACTATCTCATTTTCCTGAGATTCAGCTCCTTCTGCGTGAAAATGTACTCCAAAATCTTGTGATCCGTGTACACATCACATCGGTTTCCAATAAAAAAAATGTCTCCAGGTCTTGAGCGCATGCACTACGGCTGCTAACTCGAAATCGTGGGTGGCATAATTCAACTCATGAGGTCAAAGCTGATGTGAGGTATATGAAACAACTCTTCCTTCCTGCATAAGTACTCCTCCAAGTCCTAAGAGAGAGGCGTCGCAATACACTTGGAAATCCTTGTGTATATCCGGAAGAATCAGCACTGGGGTTGTAACCAAACGTTTCTTCAACTCCTGAAAACTGGCCTCACATTCATCCATCCATTTAAACTTAGTGTACTTCTTCAACAACTCCGTCATAGCCTTCGCAATCTTGGAAAAATTCTCAATGAATCTTCAATAATATCCCGCGAGTCCTAGAAAACTGTGGATTTCTCCAATTGAGGTGGGTGCCAACCACTCAGTTATAGACTGAACCATGGTGGGGTCTACTGCTATACCTTCTCCTAATATAACATGTCCAAGAAATCCAACTTCGTTCAACCAAAACTCACACTTGCTGAACTTGGCATACAACTGATGTTCCTTGAGCTTCTTGAGAACTAAGCGCAAGTGTTCCTTGTGTTCCTCTCATTCTTCGAGTATACCAAAATATCATCAATGAACACCACAACAAGCTTATCCAAAAACTCCATAAACACCTTGTTCATCATGCTCATGAAATAGGCAGGGGCATTAGTCAATCCAAATGACATGATTGTGTACTCATATAGCCCGTACCTTGTGGTAAGAGATGTCTTAGGTATATCTTGTTCTCGGATCTTCAATTGGTGGTATCCTGATCGCAGATCGATCTTGGAGCATACTTTAGCTCCTTGCAATTGGTCAAACAAATCGTTGATCATCGGTAGTGCGTACTTGTTCTTGAACGTCACTTCATTCAATGATCGATAATCAACAACCATTCTCAAAGATCCATCCTTCTTCTCAACCAAGAGCACTGGGGCTCCCCATGGTGATGAACTTGGTCGAATATAACCTTTCTCCAATAGCTCCTTAATATGCTTCTTAATTTCCTCCAGATCATTTGCGGGCATCCGGTATGGTCTCTTTGATATCGGTCTGGTGCCTAGCAACAGCTCTATCAAAAACTCAATGTCTCGATCTGGTGGCATGCCTGGTAGTTCCTCAGGAAATACATCCGGGTAATCCTTCACTACTGGCACTTCTTCTTGAACAACTTCCAAGAGAGAATTTACTTGAGTCCTCCTTGGTGCATGCCTAGACACATACTTGGTCCTTTTTCCCTTTGGGGTGGTGAGTAAAATTGAATTACTAGGACATTCGATATTTCCTCCATACTTCGATAACCAATCCATGCCTAATATTATATCCAATCCTTGGGACTCCAAAATTATTAGGTCTGAGGGGAAAACATGACTATGAATGGTTAAGGGTTACCGATCAGACCATCGGCTGGCCATATACTCTACTCCTAGCAAACTTACTAACATGGGTGACCTAAGGGCTATGGTTGGCAATTTACACTTGTCCACAAATCCCCTTGATATGTATGAATGCGATGCACCAGTATAAAAAAGAACGAGTGCGGTAAATGACTTAATCAAAAACTTACCGATCACTGTGTTAGGCTGATCTTCAACCTCCTCCATGTTGATGTGGTTCACCTGACCTTTGGCGAAGGGATTGGGCTTCTTCCCAAAGTTTCCATTTCCATTCTTTGCTTCAGGACATTCAGTGGCGCAGTGTCCAGTCTTCCCGAACTTGAAACAAGTAATGTGACTTAAATCCTTCCTGGCGGTGTTGCTGGTTTGGAACGGTTCTGTCCGTTGCTTCCTCCATTCCCATTCCCATTCTTGGGGCCACTTTGATTATGCAAACTCCCTCCATTGTGGGTATGGCCTCCATGATTATGAGTGTGTCCTCCCAAGTTTGGGGTAAAACGAGGCTTCCACTGGGCTCCAGAATTATACTTCCCTTGTCCATACTTCCTTTTGCGGATCTCTATCTGTTGCTACTTGCCTTCAATCATAAGGGCCCTATCTATCAAATCCTGGTAGTTATTGAATGTTTCCACCATCAACTGCATGCTCAGCTCATCATTCAGCCCTTCCATAAACTTCTCCTGCTTCGCGGCATTTGTGGCCACATCATGTGGGGCATAGCGAGCTAAATTACTAAACTCATCCACGTACTACCCCACAGTATGATTTCCCTGGCGTAAGTTGCGGAACTCACGCTTCTTCATGCTCATAGCTCCTGTAGAGACATGGGCTATGCGGAAAGCTTGCTGAAATTGATCCCAAGTGATATTGGCTATGGGAAAAGTGGTTGTGTAATTCTCCCACCATGAGGCTGCTGGTCCATCCAATTGATGTGCGACAAAGCGCACCTTCCCAACATCTATGCAACCTGCGGTGGTCAAATCCCTTCCAATCCTACAGAGCCAATCATAAGCAATTATTGGCTCGGTGCTACTGGAAAACACCAGCAGATTCAACCTCAGAAAACGAGCTAAGTTGTCAACTGGAGGTGGTGGCGGCGGTGATACATCTCCAACGTATCTATGATTTTTGATTGCTCCATGCTATTATATTATCTATTTTGGATGTTAATGGGCTTATTTTACACTTTTATATTATTTTTGGGACTAACCTATTAACCGGAGGCCCAGCCCAAATTGTTGTTTTTTGCCTATTCTAGTGTTTCGCCAAAAAGGAATATCAAACGGAGTCCAAATGGAATGAAACCTCCGGGAATGTGATTTTCTCAACAAACGTGATCCACGAGACTTGGAGTGGGCGTCAAGAAACAATCGAGGAGGCCACGAGGAAGGGGGCGCGCCTACCCCCTGGGCGCGCCCTCCACCCTCATGGGCCCCTCGTTGCACCATCGACCTACTTCTTCCTCCTATATATATCTATGTACCCCGAACACATCCAGGAGCGCCACGAAACCATATTTCCACCGCCGTAACCTTCTGTACCCAAGAGATCCCATCTTGGGGCCTTTTTCGGAGCTCCGCCGGAGGGGGCATTGATCACGGAGGGCCTCTACATCAACTCCATGGCCTCTCCGGTGATGTGTGAGTAGTTTACCTCAGACCTACAGGTCCATAGCTAGTAGCTAGATGGCTTCTTATCTCTCTTTGGATCTCAATACAAAGTTCTCCTCGATTCTCTTGGAGATCTATTCGATGTAATCTTCTTTTGCAGTGTGTTTGTCGAGATCCGATGAATTCTCGGGTTAGGATCCAGATTATCTATGAACAATATTTGAATCTCCTTTGAATTATTTTATGTATGATTGGTTTATCTTTGCAAGTCTCTTCGAGTTATCAGTTTGGTTTGGCCCACTAGATTGATGTTTCTTGCAATGGGAGAAGTGTTTAGCTTTGGGTTCAATCTTGCGGTGCTCGATCCCAATTACAGAAAGGGAACCGACACGTATTGTATTGTTGCCATCGAGGATGAAAATATGGGGTTTACATCATATTGCATGAGTTTATCCCTCTACATCATGTCATCTTGCTTAAGGCGTTACTCTGTTCTTATGAACTTAATACTCTAGATGCATGCTGGATAGTGGTCGATGTGTGGAGTAATAGTAGTAGATGCAGGCAGGAGTCGGTCTACTTGTCGCGGACGTGATGTCTATATACAAGATCATGCCTAGATATTCTCATAATTATTCGCTTTTCTATCAATTGCTCGACAGTAATTTGTTCTCCCACCTTAATACTTATGCTATCTTGAGAGAAGCCACTAGTGAAACCTATGCCCCCCGGGTCTATTCTCCATCATATAAGTTTCCAACCTATCTTATTTTGCAATCTTTACTTTCAATCTATATCCTAAAAATACCAAAAATATTTATCTTATTATTATCATCTCTATCAGATCTCACTCTTGCAAGTGGCCGTGAAGGGATTGACAACCCCTTTATCGCGTTGGTTGCGAGGTTCTTATTTGTTTGTGTAGGTACGAGGTGACTCGTGCGTGGTCTCCTACTAGATTGATACCATGGTTCTCAAAAACTGAGGGAAATACTTACGCTGCTTTACTGCATCATCCTTTCCTCTTCAAGGGAAAACCAACATAGTGTTCAAGAGGTAGCAAGAAGGATTTTTGACGCCGTTGCCGGGGAGATCTACGCTAAGTCAAGACATACCAAGTACCCATCACAACTCTTATCCTTTGTATTACATTATTTGCCATTTGCCTCTCATTTTCTTCTCCCCACTTCACCCTTGCTGTTTTATTCGCCCTCTCTTTCCGTTTGCTTTTCCTTCGCTTGTTTGCTTGTGTGTTGGATTGCTTGCTTGTCATGATGGCTCAAGATAATACTAAATTGTGTGACTTTTCCAATACCAACAATAATGATTTTATTAGCACTCCAATTGCTCCTCTTACCAATGTTGAATCTTGTGAAATTAATACTGCTTTGCTGAATCTTGTCATGAAAGATCCGTTCTTTGGCCTTCCTAGTGAAGATGCCTCTACCCATCTAAACAACTTTGTTGATTTGTGTTATATGCAAAAGAAGAAAGATTTGTATAATGATATTGTTAAACTTAAGCTATTTCCATTTTCGCTTAGAGATTGTGCTAAATCTTGGTTTTCGTCTCTGCCTAAAAATAGTATTGATTCATGGAAGAAGTGCAAATATGCTTTTATCTCTAAGTATTTTCCTCCTGCTAAGATCATCTCTCTTAGAACTTATATTATGAATTTTAAGAAACTTGATCATGAACATGTTGCACAATCTTGGGAGAGGACGAAATTAATGATATGTAATTGCCCTACACATGGTTTGAATTTATGGATGATTATACAAAAATTTTATGGTAGATTGGATTTTGCTTCTAGAAATCTTTTAGATTTGGCCGCGGGAGGCACTTTTATGGAAATCACTTTAGGAGAAGCTACCAAACTCCTAGATAATATTATGTTTAATTATTCTCAATGGCACACGGAAAGATCTTCTAGTAAAAAGCTGCATGCAATTGATGAGATTAATGTTTTGAGTGGAAAAATGGATGAACTTATGAAATTGTTTGCTAATAAGAGTTCTCCTACTGATCCTAATGATATGCCTTTGTCTACTTTGATTAAGAATGATAATGAATCTATGGATATGCATTTTGTTGGTAGGAACAATTTTGGTAATAACGTGTATAGAGGTAATTTTAATTCTAGGCCGTTTCCTAATAATTACTCTAATAATTATGCTAATTCCTACAACAATCCTTATGGAAATTATAATAAGATTCCCTCTGATTTTGAATCTAATATTAAATAATTTATTAGTTTGCAAAAGAGTTTCAATGCTTTGATTGAAGAAAAATGGCTTAAGATTGATGAGTTAGCTAGGAACGTGGATAGAATTGCTCTTGATGTTGATTCTTTGAAACTTAGATCTATTCCACCTAAGCATGGTATCAATGAGTCTCTCAAATCCATGAGAATTTCCAGTGATGAGTGCAAAGAAAGAACCGCTAGGATGCGCGCTAAGAAAGATTGCTTTGTGAAAGCGTGTTCTTCTAGTTTTCATGATAACAAAGATGGAGATCTAAAAGTGATTGATGTGTCCCCTATTAAATCCTTGTTTTTCCATATGAATCTTAATGATGGGACTGGAGATGAGTCAACTTTAGTTAGAAGGCGTCCCAAAAATTCGGAGTTTTTAGATCTTGATGCAAAAATTGGTAAAAGTGGGATTGAAGACGTTAAAACTTTAGATAGCAATGAACCCACTAAATTCATGGTAAAAGTGGATTTCAAGGAATTTAATTGCTCTTTGATAGATTGTGTTTCCTTGTTGCCATCCATGCTAAATTCTCCTCATGCTTATAGTCAAAATAAATCTTTTACTAAACATATCTTTGATGCTTTGATGCAATCTTATGAAGAAAAACTTGTGGCACCCTTACTCAGAGAAACTGGAATGCCCCGTATTCCAGCCCAGAGATCGAGGAGAAGTCTCTAGAATACGGCACTGCTTGACATAGAACAAATCAGCTCTTATTACAAGAATAATAATTACACGGGTCTGATGTTACAATGATCACATCAGCATGGCGACACTGCGTCTGCGATACTACACTTGCTCTATGCTAGCAGCGGAACATCTCGTAGCAGCGGAACAACGACGAAGGTGGTGAACTCCACTCTGCAGGGACTCTGGCTGGGACACGATCTAGCTCGCATGAACGGACACCTCAGCAAACAATCAAGCAATCACGGCATCACCTGCAATCTGGCATGACACGCCAGGTCAGTACATTGAATGTACTTGCAAGCTCACAACAACCATAAACATCAAGGCAAGCACTACAAAAAAAATACACTTCCGTGATGATACGTGTTTGTCACAGTAGGTCGCATTGTTTGTCATGCATGTACATCCATGACAAATTTATGACAGAATCAAGATAGTCATACATGTGCTATCGTAGAAGTGTTCCATGACATTACCAAAATTATCATCACGGAAGTGTCCACTTCCATGATGATAAATCGCGCGTCACAGAAGTGCTTTCGTCAAGGGTGACTGACACGTGGCATCCACCGTAACGGAATGCTGTTAAGCTATCGGGTCGGGTTTTGGATCCGATAACCCATTAACAGCCCCGACCAATGGGGATTTTCTACGTGTAAAATCATCATTGGCTAGAGGAAACACGTGTCGGCTCATCGTTGGGATAGATGTCGTCCACTCATTGGACAGAAGGCACCTATGATACGTCGACACGTGGCACGGCCCAACAGAGGCCCATTCCTGTGAAAAGGCCGGCCCGTTTGACCTGGTCAAAAGGTGGCGGGTCGGCCCATGGAAATCCTGTTAACGGCCTGTTCGCATATAGCCCATTTACAGCCCGCAAACCCAAGGCCCGTTACGCCCTATCTGAATTAGGCCCAGTAGCGTCATCTGGGCCATCCAATATGATTCCAGCCCGTTTTCACTTCTGGCCCATGTATGGCCCATGACGTCTTTCGGCACATATGAGGCCCTATGTAACTCTTGGCCTACTAACGGCCTGTGGTGAAACTGGCCCGTAATGAACAGTGTATCACTTTATACCCATTAATGGCCCGTTATTCCGTTGGGCCGTTTCCAGCCCATGTTATCTTTCGGCCTTCTCAGAGCCCATTTATTCTTGGGCTCATTTCCAGCATTCGTTTACTTACGGCCCGTTACTGTCATTTTCTGCTAGTGGGCCAAATTCAGCCCATGGTTACAGTTGGCCCGTTTGTGGTCTGTTAATACGTTGGGCCATTCTCATAGCATCATCAAACACGGCCTATTAATGATAGCCCGTTACAGTCGGCCCATGAATGGACGATTCCAACTCTAGCCCGTTTACGGCCATAATGCGGCCTGTTATTGGCCCATGTTTGGCCAATCGATCATACGTCCCGTATAAGGCCCATTGATGATACAACTCGTAGAAGGCCCATTGTTTCTACGTCCTGTAGAAGGCCTACTATTTCTACGGCCCGTAGAAGGCCCATTATTTCTACGGGCCGTAGGAGGCCCAGTGTCACTACAGTAAATATTAGCCCATGGTTATTGTGGCCTAGTTTTAAAAAATAGGTCACTGCAGCCACTAGTTAACCGTGGAAAAAGAACTGCAATGACTACAAGCAAACAAATAAACAAGACAACAAGGAAATAAATAAGCAAGCAACTAATGCTAGGCTATCACGGCTATTACATATATTACATCCACTTGGCATCAAAGTTCGCCACCAGTGCAAATATAGGGAACCAAGCAGCATATCATATACACTGGCCGTCAAAATTGGCCACCAGTGCAAATAAACGCGGCAGCAAAACAAGAGCATAACTGAAACAACTTTAGAAGAACTCAAGAAACGTTATCCTGGGTATCCAACATGCTAGCAAAATGCTTAGCAAGCTGATTAGCTTTGTCTTATTTGGCGCTAAAATTCTCCAATGCTTGCTGTTGCACCAGAAAGTATGCATCTGAATGCTCCAGGGACTTCCGTAGTCCTTCCGCTTCTTGTCACAGCACAGCTGAACGATGTCTTTCAGCTTGTAGTTGAGAGTCAAGAAACCGAACTGATTCATACAGTGAGTTTGAATAGCTTGTGCAAGCGATAGTGGCCAGTAACTCCAACACTAAACCAAGACAGGATGTGTCACTCTTCCCCAAACCGAACTGATTCATACTTCCTTTACTGTTGCTTAATAAGGCACTCTTCCCCAATATTCTGTCAGCATTCTAAAAGAAGAAACAAGCAGACACATAACAAGTTTAGCATGTACTAGTATATGAAACTCATTTCGGTGAACCAGTTCATTAGTAAGGTGGACAGGATTAAACTACCAAGTCTTCTATTGCCAAGTACTAGTACATAATAAAAGCATCAAACAAACATATATCTATGTCCTATGGTAGCAATGGAATCTTAAATTAGAACAGTTGTTCTTCAGGTTTAGGCACTTGTTCTACATGAACAAAGTACAGTAAGACGCAAGAATATAATACTTAAAAATAGAAAATGAGCTCATAGACCTTACCACATTCTTGGTTCGGGACTAGTATAGAACAAGGCGTTCCCAGTCATCGTCCAGTAAATGTGTCTCAGGAGAACATAAGGGAATTTGATGAGTTTCTTTGCCGGTGAAGTACGTTTTCTTCAGGTAATTCCGATACTGCCAGCAAGCATTCTTGAAGATAGCAGAGGTATTAGCACAGGTTACCTCATCCTGAGTTTCCAAATCGGTCCTTCTCTATAGAGAAAAATGGGAAAATTTGTTGTATTATAACCATCATGGAGGTAGGATGTATGGGACGAAGCAAAGTAATTCCCATGAATAACATTACTTACACATAACTCCTGGACAAACACCCGCAACTAGCATTTTCCTTCATCTTCAGTATAATATTTCTAAGATGGGAAGGTACGCACATACAATTTAACAACATCAAATGCGATAGATTCTAAACTACGACTAGCTGGTTGTGCTTCCTCCACAGGAATAGGCGTACTAACTGGTGGAGTTGGGGTTTGCCGTGATAGTACAGGCCCTTTGGGCACTGGAGCTGCCTTACTAACTGCTCTTGTTTGGGAGCTCTGTGGTGGAGATGGTGTTGTGTCAACAGGAACTGGGTTACTATCGGCTGGGGTTTGGGTTAGATTGGGTGAAGCTGGTTCTCTGTCCATCGTAGTAGGGGTACAATCTGTGAGAGTTTGGGTTATGTGTGGTAGGGTTGGTTCTTGTGCATGTACAATCGGGGTGCTATCTCCACCAAGAGGTAGCACTGTTTTATTTGAAGACCGTGTTTTTAGTCTGCTAGATACTGGCATCACCCGCTCCAATTCAAATGGCTGATAAACAGGAAACATAGTTGAATGTACGGACATTGTATGAGAGACAGATGCAATAGATAGTGTGGAAAAAAGAGGGCATGAAATAGTTGACATGTATATTGTTTAACTTAAACGGATAGCATGACATAATTTCACATATATGATGTCTATCTAAACTGGATAGCATAGCATAACATAATTCAAAGATATGATGAATAACTAAACAGGATTGCATGACATAATTCACCTACATGTTATCTAAGTAATCAGGATCGCATCATTTAATTCACATATGTGATTTATATGCTAAACAGAGGGCATTTGATATGATGTCTGAACTAAGAACATGGTGTTCAATATTGTGTACATGATGTCTAAACTATGCAATGCAAGACACCGTATGCATGATATGAGCAGTATAACCGTGCCAAGTTAGAGCATACACCTCAGTTAGAGCATCCACCACGTCATCTTTCAGATCGGGGCAAGAATAACGGGGTCGTTTCCGGCATGTTCCCTCCATGGAGAAGACAATCGAACAATGGCAGAAGAAAGGGTGAAGGGCTGAAGGAAAATGGAGGAGGGAGAGGAAGAGCGTGCGACAGCAGTTCCAAATCAAGAGGGAAAGGCGAAGAGTCGGTGGACGATTGCGAGTTTGCCATGGTTCACGAAGAGGCGCCCCAGCCTACACGTCCGTTCGGAAATACTCCTACTACTCGTCGTCGTCTCACTAATATGTTGGAACGGGACCACATGTCAATGAAACATGGTGTGTAATTTCTCGTGCAAAATGCGATCTTGCCGTGTTCGCCTGAGGTGCTGCATTAGTTATCGACCTTTATTTTTTTAATGGCGTGCCGATCAGTTTTGAAGCACGACTAACTGGTATTGTGCATGGAGAGGAAGACGGCAGGGATCCGCCAAGGTCATGGCAGTACGCAAGCAAGTGCCTCATTTCAAGACAATAAAAACAATGGCTCCTCCTACTGGATTTCTGACATCTGGGTCCCATCCCATTGTCAACATAGTCAATAAACGAGAGAATTGCACAACGAGCGGATGACACTAGGGACCCAGTAGCTCGCCCAGTTATTTTTGTTTTGGGTTAATTTGATAAATGCCACTCCAAATCTGGTGTATCCGAGAAATGCCACTCCAATTTCCAAACTTTGAAAAAAGCCATTTCATGCCATTTCTAGTGGCATTTTTCGAAGTCTGGGGTGGTGTTTTTCAAAGTTTGCAAACTGCAGTGGCGTTTTTCAAAGTTTGCAAAAATTGCAGTGGAATTTTTCAAAGTTTGGAAATTGCAGTGGCATTTTTATGAATCGCCATAATTGGAGTGGCATTTATCTATTTTTTTTTGAGACGGAAGCAGGGTGTCAACTGGGCTGTGCGGGACACTCTGGCCTGTCTAGACAGCCTTTTCTTTTATGTTTACCACAGACCAGCCTAGTAGTTTTTTTTCTTTCTGAAAATGGCTAGCCCAGTTCTTTTGTGATTTGTAAAGTAAGTCGCTTTATCAGGCCTACTGGGCTGCAAATCTTTCAAGACGAGGAGAGCTTCATTCGGCTTGCCGAGAAAATGGCCTATCAGTAATGAGAAATGGGATGTACATTTTTAAAACACATCAAACCAGCAATTATTTTCAAATATCTTTTTTTCATTTTGAGATTTTAAATTGCATTGATTTTTATGCGTGGACAATTTATTGGATTTTATATTGATATACATTTATTTTTAAAATCAGTCTGAATGTGACTCGAAATTTCGGGATTAAAAATAGTTCAGACCCCACCGACATATGCAAAATTTCGTATAATTTTTTAACCGTGGCCACAATATGGGCTGTAATGCTAACATAAAGAATATGGGCTCACAAAAAAAACCTGTAAGAATTAGAAAATGGGCTATAAATTATTTGAAATAATGGCAGATGGGCTGTATGCTGTTTTCCACAGATTTGAGGCTTTCCACAGATGGCTTATATACTGTTGGATGTCCATCCAATGGCTGTCGTGCTTCTTCAATCTCTACTCTTCCTGCTCCAGCCGCTCAAACAAGCGCCGACGGGACTGCCTGCTCCCTCCTCCCCGCGGCCGGCTGTGCTGCCGCGCAGGCCTCACCGCCCGACCATACTCCCATCGCTGGCCTAGCCATCCCTCTACTCGCCCACACCTATTGTTATTCTCCGGCGATGGCAGACGAACCAGTAAACCCTCGTACAGTCGTACTCCCCTCCGCGTGGGAAACAAAAACAACGGCCGAGTCTTCCCTGCCTCCGTGTCGTTCCCTTCCTAGGCCTCGCCGTCGTCCACCGCCCTGGTGCTCTCGGCGTGGCGTGGTCAGCGTGGTCAACGACCGACATGCATCTGAAGTGGACTGTACGTGGAGAGGCTGACAGCTGGGTACACGGCCGCACGCAAGGAAATGCCTCCTTATTACGCGCAAAATAATGATTTCCTCCACCTGACATCAGGGACCCATCGAAACGGCCTCTGTATTTCGTGAAAAAAACATTACCGCCGCTGACAGCTCGGACCCACCAGCTATATCTTAGCACGCAAGGAAGTGCCTCCTTATTACGCACAAAAAAAATGAATACTCCCCCTGCTAGCTGGGACCCAGTATAGTGGGCCTACTAAGTTGACGGGGACGAAGGGCTTTGTCAACTTATTCAATATGCACGATTCTAGCTCGACTGACCCTACAATGTCCATCCAACGGCCATAGTGCTTCTTCAACCTCTGGTCTTCTTGCTCCAGTCGCCCAAAGCAGCGCCGGTCGTGCCGCCTGCTCCTGCCTCCCGTGGCCGGCTGTGCTACCGCGGAGGCCTCACCGCACCCATACTACTCCCACCACTGGCCAGGCCATCCCTCCACTCCACTAACCCACACCCCCTGTTATTCTGTGGCGACGGCAGCGCAGCCGAACCAGTGAACCCTCGTACTCCTCTCCGCGTGGGCATCCACTGCAGCGTCTTCCCCGGCTCCGTGTCGTCCCCTTCCGAGGCCTCGCCGTCGTCCACCGTCGTGGTGCTGTCGGCGCGGCGTGGTCAATGTGGTCAACGACCGAATTCCATCGGAAGAATACTGTATGTGGAGAGGCTGACAGCTGGGTCCACGGCAGCCACAAGGAAGTGCCTCCTTATTACGCGAAAAATAATTATTCCTCCACCTCACAGCAGGGACCCACCGGATGCCCACCAGTATATCGCGAAAAAAACGTTTGCCCCTGACTGCTGGGACCCACCCTATGGCTGTAGTGCTTCTTCAACCTCTGGTCTTCTTGCTCCAGCCGCCCAAACAAGCGCCGGTCATGCCTCGTGCTCCTGCCTCCCGTGGCCGGCTGCGATGCGGTGGAGGCCTCAACACCCCCTACTACTCCCACCGCTGGCCAGGCCATCCCTCTACTCACCCACACCCCCCTGTTATTCTGCGGCGACGGCAGCCTCACACCACAGCGAACCAGTGAACCCTCGTACTCCTCTACGCGTGGGCATCCACTGCCGCATCTTCCCCGGCTCCGCGTCGTCCCCTTCCTAGGCCTCGCCGTCGTCCACCGCCCTGGTGCTCTCGGCGTGGTGTGGTCAACGTGGTCAAGGAACGGCTTCCATCGGATGTGGACTGTACGTGGAGAGGCTGACAGCTGGGTCCACGGTCACAGCAAGGAAGTGCCTCCTTATTACGTGCAAAAAAATTATTCCTCTACCTGATAGCGGGGACCCACCGGATGGGCCACCAGTATTTTGCGAAAAAAATCATTCCCCCCTGACTGCTGGGATCCACCGAACGGGCCACCGTATTTCGCAAAAAAAAAACGTCCCCCCGCTGTCAGCTCGGACCCACCGGAAGTGCCTCCTTATTACGCACAAAAACATGAATACTCCCCCGGCTAGCTGGGACCCACCTTGCTGGGAGGCTGACTTGTGGGCCTACTGAGTTGACGGGGAAGAAGGGCTTTGTCAACTTAGTCAATATGAACGATTCTAGCTCCAGTGAACGTACGATGTCCATCCAACGGCCGTAGTGCTTCTTCAACCTCCGGTCTTCTTGCTCCAGCCGCCCAAAGCAGCGCCGGTCGTGCCACATGCTCCTGCCTCCCGTGGCCGGCTATGCTACCGCAGAGGCCTCACTACCCCTACTATTCCCATCGCTGGCCAGGCCTTGCGGCGACGGCAGCCTCACACCGCAGCCGAACCAGTGAACCCTCATAGTCCTCTCCGCGCGGGCTTCCACTGCCGCGTCGTCCCCTTCCTAGGCCTCATAGTCGTCCACCGCCGTGGTGCTCTTCGCGCGGCGTGGTCAACGTGGTCAAGGAATGACTTCCATCGGAAGAGTACTGTACGTGGAGAGGCTGACAGCTGGGTCCTCGGCCACAGCCCAGTTTTTTTGTGATTTGCCAAGTAAGTCGCTTTGTCAGGCCTGTTGGGCTGCAAATCTTTCAAGATGAGGAGAGCTTTCATTCAGCTGGCCGAGAAAATGGCCCATCAGTAATGAGAAATGGGTTGTACATTTTTAAAACACATCAAACGACAATTAGTTTCAAATATCTTTTTTTCATTTCAAGATTTTAAATTACATTAATTTTTATGCGTGGAGAATTTGTTGGATTTTATATTGATATACATTTATTTTTAAAATCAGTTTGAATGTGAGTCAAAATTTCGGGATTAAAAACAGTTCGGACCGCACCGAAATATGCAAAATTTCGTATAATTTTTTACCCGTTGCCACAATATGGGCTGTAATGCTAACAAAAAGAATATGGGGTCCAAAAAAACCTTAAGAATTAGCAAATGGGCTGTAAATTATTAGAAATAATGGCAGATGGGTTGTATGTTGTTTTCCACAGATTTGAGGCTTTCCTAAAAAAGGTTGACGCACAAGCACTGACTGTTGGATGTCCATCCAACAGCCGTCGCGCTTCTTCAATCTCTGCTCTTCCTGCTCCAGCCGCTCAAACAAGCGCCGGCGGGAATGCCTGCTCCCTCCTCCTCGCGGCCGGCTGTGCTGCTGCGCAGGCCTCACCGCCCGACCGTACTCCCATCGCTGGCCTAGCCATCCCTCTACTCACCCACACCTGCTGTTATTCTCCGGCGATGGCAGACGAACCAGTAAACCCTCATACAGTCGTACTCCCCTCCGTGTGGGAAACAACTGCCGAGTCTTCCTGCCTCCGTGTCGTCCCCTTCCAAGGCCTCGCCGTCGTCCACCGCCCTGGTGCTCTCGGCGCGGCGTGGTCAACGGGTCAAGGAACGACTTCCATCGGACATGGACTGTACGTGGAGAGGCTGACAGCTGGGTCCACGGCCGCAGCAAGGAAGTGCCTCCTTATTGCACGGAAAATAATGATTCCTCCACTTGACAGCTGGGACGCACCGGACGGGCCACTGTATTTCACGAAAAACATTTCCCCCTGACTGCTGGGACCCACCAGCTACATCTTCACACGCAAGGAAGTGCGTCCGGGCAAAAAAACGATTTGCCCCCTGACTGCTGGGACCCACCAGCTACATCTTCGCAGGCAAGGAAGTGCCTGACAGTCGGGACCCAACTGGTCGAAGCGTACGTAGCGTTGTCATTCTGGTCGCAAACGTGTACGTACATACTGGTCGATGTAGAGGCGCGCATGTGTCGTAGTAGAGGCGCGCACGTGTCATAGTAGAGGCGCGCACATAGCATGTACACGTACGTACAGCGGCCAGGGTGCAAGAAAGAAAATACGGCCATGTATGTGTACATACGGGTGGGGTCTCAAACGCCTACTCGCGCATATGTACGGCCAGGGCTCGTGTACATGGCTAGGTGGGAACGGAGAAATAGCGTCGTCGTCGTGTTCATGGGGAGGCAACGGAATGCGTCGTATTCATGGGGAGGCAACATAATGCGTCGTGTTCATGGGGAGGCAATGAAATGCGTCGTGTTCATCGGGAGGCAACGGAATGCGTCGTGTTCATCGGGAGGGCTTGGACGGAACAGGCAATGGAAACGAGGCCTGGCATACCGCAGGACGGAGGAAACAGCCTTGTGTTCGACCAGCCACGTTCGAAACGGGACCCTGTTCATCAGGAGGGGTCTGGTGTACCGCAAAACGGAGGAAACGGACCTCCTACGGTCGAAACGGGGGTCCTGTTGATCGGGAGGGGTGTGGCGTACTACAAAACGGGCGAAACGGACTTGTGTTGGAGCGCCACGGTCGAAACGGGGGTCCTGTTCATCGGGAGGGGTGTGGCGTACCGCAAAACGGGACTCCACGGGATACTGTTCATCTCCACCGTCGACCCCCTCCAGCCTCCATGACCTACTGTTCATCCACCGCCGACCTCCTCCAGCCTCCACCTGCGATTGTTCATCCACGGGCTCTTGTTCATCCAGCCTCCACCGTGCGCTACTCCACCGGCTACTGTTCAACCAGCCCTCTCCACGGGCTCCTGTTCAACCACCCCTCCACGGGCTACTGTTCATCCTACCCTCCACCGTCTACTGTTCATCCTGCCCTCCACGGGGTGGTCCTGTTCATCCAGCCCTCCACGGGGTCCTGTTCATCCAGCCCCAACCGGCTCGATCGATCGGGGTCTTGTTCATCCAGAGGCAACGTCATGGGGTCCTGTTCATCCACCCCCACCGGGAACTGTTCATCCACCCCCCCCCCCCGCAACGCTCACTGTTAGTCCAGGGGCAGCACCGATCGGCTTCAATTAGCAGTAGCGAAGGAATCGCTCGATTGGGTTCAGTTAACAGCCATCGATCGATCGCTCAGGTTCAGTAACGCGTAGCCTGCAGTGCAATCGCTCGGGTTCAGTTAGAGCCCAACGCCTCGCTCGGGTTCAGTTAGAGCCAATGCCTCACACACACGCGCGTACGTGTACGAGAGAAACGCGCATCGCTCGGCCCCCGACCTCCCACCGTAACCGGGAACTCCCCGAAATTTTCCTCGCCCTCGCTTCTACCACGATTTTTTCCGTCATGGACGGCCCAAAGAATGTCATGCAACTGCGTCTCCAGCCTGCCCAGGACGAAAAGCCCATTTTGTGTCATGATTTTTTGTCATAGAAGTAGGAGCCCACCACATCTATGATGATACCGGGTTTTGTCACAATTATCGTCATAGAAGTGTCATATGTATGACAGGAAAAAAATTCGTTCGGCCCAAAATGTCAAGGATGTGTCTTTTTTTTGTAGTGAAGGGAATAACATAGAATCAACAGGTTAATTAATTATCAACTACCATGACGAAGCAACTACTAAGCATGGGATAAACTAATACAAGGCTGATACATCACCATCTCAGATCTCCATAACCATATCTCTCTTGGCTAACTGGACAAGCAATATACCCTCTCGATCAACTCATGATCGAAACCATACGGTGATCTTTCCGGCGATCACTACCATGACCAACACTTGGTCTCCAACCTCATCATCAACATCCTACCAATCTGTACTGCTCAACATATCAACTTATAAATCACCTATAAGTCATTCCATCATGTGAGTGTTGATCGAATGGTGGGACCTAGTACGGACGCGACTATCGATAGATTAAATACACTCTGCAGAGGTAGCACACTGTATCCACACCACAGAACCCATGGCCTCGTACTCCCATTCGGGTGGACCAACGACGTTCCGACAAAACCGATCTACTGTCATGACGCTCTCCTGACCACTCCGACCCACTCCCAACTGGGCTAGTCCTGGGTGGCCTCGTGTCTACCAAAGACACCCCGACCACCGTCGTGGTTAAAACACTCCCACTCGGGGACACGCGCGCAAAACCCAACTATGGGCACACAAGGTTATGTCTACTTACCGGGCCAGGGTACGCACGCCCATAACCTTCCCTAGTTGGAGGCACCGGCGAGAGGCACGACAATGGACCGCATTAGGGCCTTCCCACAAAGGCAAATGTGGTTCCACCGAAAAGCCCGGTTCGGCGGCACCTGACCAACTTAATGACGGAATTTATCCCCAAAAATACAGTTGTGGTAATTGCTACTCCAATATCAACTATTAAACTATAATACAAATCATAGCAATATCCAACAAATAATCCAAGCATAATATCATCATCTCAAAATACTCCAGGGGTAGCACAACACTACTGTCATGATGAATCCGAAAACAATACTCCTACTACTCCAATAACAAGAATAAAGCTATTCGGCTAACATCCATATGTAAACATCATCTCCGAAAATAATACTCCGAGCAACAAAACATTAACTAGCATCATGAAAATAATCATACTAACCACTAATAATGCAAAGGCAGCATGATATCCAAGGTAATACTACCAAAGATAATGACAGGTATCATCATGAAAATAATCATGCTAACCACTAGTAATCCAAAGGTAGCATGATATCCAAGGTAATACTCCCAAAGGTAATAACAGGTATCATCATGAAAATAATCATGCTAACCACTAATAATCCAAAGGCAGCATGATATCTAAGGTAATACTCCCAAAGATAATAACAGGTATCATCATGAAAATAATCATACTAACCACTAATAATCCAAAGGTAGCATGATATCCAAAGTATTACTCCAAAATATAATATCCAACACCACCATGAAAATTATCAAAACATAAGCCACTAATAATCCAATGGCAACATGTCAACCACATAAGCTGCAAAATATAAGTCCTAGAACTCCAAGCAACATCATGGCAATAACAAGATCAAAATACAACTCCGAGAAATTGCCATGCACAAAGTCATGTAGCTAAAGCAATATTTTAAACAAGTTCAAATAATTTAATCAATGTCACTGCATTGCAATCATGAAAATGGAGGGTGTGGCTTGCCTGGGGTGGAAGAAATCACCGGGAGAAAGTGCGAGAAACTCGCGGAAAGGATCGCCGGAAAACGTACTCTCTCAAAGGGGGCTGAACAAGGGCAGGGGCAAAATGGTCATTTTTAGAATGTCAAAACATAGTGAAAATGGTTCCATCAGAACGGGCTCGATGAAACAAAAAAGTGGGCTTTGGAATCACCTCATTTGGAGTTGTGGTTAAAAAGATATGAGGTGTTTTCTGCCAGGGACCCATCTGTAATGAAAAACTTCAAAATCTTGGCCTGGACAGAAAAACAGAAAGTGCCTTCGGGTTGAATACGTTTACTGTAACAGAAAACACCTTCTTAGCCGCAGAAGAGAGGCATACGCTTTCCGGAAGGGAAAACGTACATTAGGTAAAAGAAAGGAAGGATACGCTTTCGTCGGAAGTAAACGTACTCCGGGAAATGCGTTTCCACTTAACCACGTGGACAGTGGCGGGGCCGGGCGTGGGTCGCTGACGTGCGGGTCCCGCGGGGTGGGACCCGTCACTTATCCATGTTGGCACCTGGGGTCAACGCGGGGCCGGCTCCGGTGTGGCTGACTGGTGGGGCCCGCCTTATCCACTCCCTCTCTCTCTCTCTCCTCCATTCCCTTCTTCTTTCTCCATCCCGACGGCGCGCCCGCAGAACAGAGGAGGTGCATGGCGCCGGCGCTCGTCCGGCCGGCTCGGGATGACTCAGGAGACGCCCCGACCACCGAAATGCTCCGCGCGGAGAGGCGCACCCGACTGGGGGCAGCACGCTCACCGGAGAACGCGGGGACGAGCGGGGCCGTGACCACGGCGGACGGCAGCTTTGGTCGGTGATGGGAAGCACGGCGAGAGGCCACGAGAGGGCAAGGAGGAGGGCGGGGAAAGCTCGGGGAGGTCTAGTGGCTCTTTGGTTGTGGCTAGGAGAGGAGAAGGGCTCGGGTTGCTGCGAATTTAGGCGGAGGCCAGGGGCGGCCATGGCAGTGATGAGTGGCAAGAAGAGCTTCTGGAGCTCAGGCGAGTGGACGGGGAGGGAGCTAGGAGTGGGGGGAGGCTGATGAGGTGCTCGAACGACTCGGGGGAGGGCTTAAATAGCCGCGGGGCAAGGAGGCCGAGCTGGCGTCGCCGCGGACATGTGTGCTCGCGCATGAGCTTGGGGAAGGCGACGGAGAGGAAACAGACGAGGGACATGGCTCACGGAGACGAGGGCGAGCTCGAGGACAAGAGGAGAAGGAGCCGAACGCCATTAAAGCCTCGGTCGGCTACAGCTCGCCCGTGGGCGCGCGGCGACGAGAGCTGACGGAGGGGCTAATGGAGGGGGAAGTGGCTCCAGGAGGACGGCGACGATGCAGGCTAGCTGCTGGATACGCTCACGCGCGCGAAGACGACGATAGGAGGAGGGGCCGAAGTACAAACAACCACTGGACGCGGCCGCAGTGCACAGAGCGCGTGCACTGTGGTGCCATTAACGCGGTCATCACGTGCACTGGTAGGTAGCGAGGGAGAGAGGCTTGACCATGTTGTCTAGTGGGAAGTTCATCCAGGGGAGGTCTCAACCCTGGTGGTAGTTCGGTGAAAACGGTTCTGGTTAAAAGGTAAGCAACCTCTGAAGTTTACTGCAGTAAACTTGAGTGAGAACTGATGATCAACAGGAAAGGTTTTGGGAGCAATGGAGTTGTCTGCGGGGTTGAGGTAAAGAAGGAATTTCATCCTGGTAACTTGGAGAAGAATTGGATCAAGTTAAATCATAGTTGCTTTGCAACTGACCAAAATGGTCCAGAAATGAGATTTGGATGATGCACTCAAATGGTGTGGCCACTTGAGCTCAAGTTTAGCAAGGTTTCATGATTTGATCATATAAAGATGCTGTATGAGTGTCATACCAATTGGATTCACCAAAATGGTACTTCCTTCACAGCTATTCCCTTTGTCCAGAATCTTGCAAACATTCTAGAGGAATATTGGCTTGATGGACCATGCCCAAAATGGGTGGAGGTAGGGTATATGGATAATAGAAGTCCTAGAAAAAATGGCAGCCATAATGGAGCAAGATAAAATATACTTGCTTCACAAACTGATATTTTGGGCAGAACCAAAGAATTGATGGTGAGCTCTCATGGAGGCATGAAATGAGCTCTACTTTGGTAGAGGGCTATGATATGATGATATGAGGGATCATGCAAAATGGCAACTCATTTGGATATGCCTAGCTTGTACTTCCTTCACAATCACTTCCCTCAGACATGAATTTTGAAAAATCATAATTAAATAATTACTCGACAAATGAGGTTACACTTTGGCATGTGGTAATGATATAGACAGGAAAAGGTGTCCAAGGAGTTTGAGGTCAATTGGGAAAAGATAAATAACACTTACTTCACATTCTACCATTCAAGGCAGAATAGGAAATGAATTATTTGAGCATGATGATAAACATGACAAATGAAATATTTTGCCATATTTGGGAAAGATAGACCCATACAACTTATGAGAATTATTTCGGAATTTTAGGGGTGATGGAAATAAAGGTTGCTTCACAACCTAGGGCAGACAAGGTTATTCCTTTAATAGAAAAAGGAATATTCCTAAGAAAAAGAAATAAGGGTTTGGTCAAGCAGTGGAGTGACATGATCTTGGCAAGGTTTTGAGAATGATGAGCCACTTGGGAAGGGAAATGAGGATGATTTTCCAGGTGACAAGGTCACAGAACCACTCCAAAAAGAGAAAGCAGAGCAAAAACCAATAAATCAAAAAGAAAAAGAAAAGGGCCAAAATCCAGGCTGTTACAAAACTTGAGTTGAAAGTTTCTATCCCTAGAAAACTTTATGATGAGTGGGAACTTACAATAAAAATTAAAATTAAAGATCATGAGTGATATGCTTTGTGTGATTTGGGTGCTAGTGTTTTCATGATCCCAAAAACGTTATGTGATTTGCTAGGTTTCCGTGAATTTGATGATTGTTATTTAAACTTGCACCTTGCGGATTCTACCATTAAGAAACCTATGGGAAAGATAATGATGTTATTATTGTTACAAATAGGAATTATGTTCCTGTAGATTTCATTGTTCTTGATATAGATTGCAATCCTTCATGTCCTATTATTCTTGGTAGACCTTTCCTTAGAACGATTGGTGCAATTATTGATATGAAGGAAGGGAATATTAAATTCAAATTTCTGTTAAGGAAAGGCATGGAACACTTCCCTAGAAAGAAAATTAAATTACCATATGAATCTATTCTGATAGCCACTTATGTATTGCATACCAAAGATGATAATACCTAGATCTATTCTTGCTTTTATGCCTAGCTAGGGGCGTTAAACGATAGCGCTTGTTGGGAGGCAACCTAATTTTATTTTTGTTCCTTGCTTTTTTCTCCTGTTTAGTAATAAATAATTTATCTAACCTCTTTTTTGGTTGCGTTTTGTGTGTTTAATTAGTGTTTGTGCCAAGTAGAAACGTTGGGAAGACTTGGGGAAAGTCTTTTTGATCTTGCTGTAAAAAACAGAAACTTTAGCGCTCACAAGAATTGCTGCCATTTTTTATTGGAGAGTGATATTTAGTTAATTATTTTTTCATATAATTAATTGATAAATTCCTCACGTCCAGAAATTTATTTTAGATTTTTTGGTGTTCCAGAAGTTTGCGTTAGCTACAGGTTACTACAGATTGTTCAGTTTCTGACAGATTCTGTTTTTCGTGTGTTGATTGCTTATTTTGATGAATCTATGGCTAGTAATAGAGTTTATAAACCATAGAGAAGTTTTAATATATTAGGTTTAACACCAATATAAATCAAGAATGAGTTAATTACATTACCTTGAAGTGGTGTTTTGTCTTCTTTCGCTAACAGAGCTCACGAGATTTTCTATTTGAGTTTTGTGTTGTGAAGTTTTCAAGTTTTGGGTAAAGATTTGCTGGATTATGGAACAAGGAGTGGAAAGAGCCTAAGCTTGGAGATGCCCAAGGCACCCCAAGATAAAATCCAAGGACACCAAAAAGCCTAAGCTTGGGGATGCCCCGAAAGGCATCCCCTCTTTCGTCTTCGTCTATCGGTAACTTTACTTGGAGCTATATTTTTATTCGCCACATGATATGTGTTTTGCTTGGAGCATCTTGTATGATTTGAGTCTTTAATTTTTAGTTTCCCACAATCATCCTTGCTGTACAAACCTTTTGAGAGAGACACACATGAATATGAATTTATTAGAATACTCTATGTGCTTCACTTATATCTTTTGAGCTATATAGTTTTTGCTCTAGTGCTTCACTTATATCTTTTAGAGCACGGTGGTGGTTTTATTCTACAGAAATAATTGATCTCTCATGCTTCACTTATATTATTTTGAGCGTCCTTTAGAACAACATGGAAATTTGGTTTTAGGAATGATAAAAACTTTCATATAAGTGCATTGAATACTATGAGAATTTTGATACTTGATAATTTTTTTCTAGATATGGAGATGGTGATATTAGAGTCATGCTAGTTGAGTAGTTGTGAATTTGAGAAATACTTGTGTTGAAGTTTGTGATTCCCGTAGCATGCACGTATGGTGAACCGTTATGTGATGAAGTAGGAGCATGATTTATTTATTGATTGCCTTCCTTATGAGTGGTGGTCGGGGACGAGCGATGGTCTTTTCTTACGAATCTATCCCCCTAGGAGCATGCGTGTAGTACTTTGTTTCAATAACTAATAGATTTTTGCAATAAGTATGTGAGTTCTTTATGACTAATGTTGAGTCCATGGATTATACGCACTCTCACCCTTCCACCATTGCTAGCCTCTCTAATACCGTGCAACTTTCGCCGGTACCATAAACCCGCCATATACCTTCCTCAAAACAGCCACCATACCTACCTATTATGGCACTTCCATATCCATTCCGAGATATATTGCCATGCAACTTTCCACCGTTCCGTTTGTTATGAAACACTTCATCATTGTCATTTTGCCATGCATGATCATGTAGTTGACATCGTATTTGTGGCAAAGCCACCATTCATAATTCTTTCATACATGTCACTCATGAATCATTGCACATCCCGGTACACCGCCGGAGGCATTCACATAGAGTCATATTTTGTTCTAAGTATTGATTTGTAATTCTTGAGTTGTAAGTAAAAAGAAGTGTGATGATCATCATTATTAGAGCATTGTCCCAGTGAGGAAAGGATGATGGAGACTATGATTCCCCCACAAGTCGGGATGAGACTCCGGACTAATTAACAAAAGAGAGAAAAGAGGCCAAAAAAAGAAAGAAGGCCCAAATAAAAAAAATGAGAGAAAAAGAGAGAAGGGACAATGTTACTGTCCTTTTACCACACTTGTGCTTCAAAGTAGCACCAAGATCTTCATGATAGAGAGTCTCATATGTTGTCACTTTCATATACTAGTAGGAATTTTACATTATAGAACTTGGCTTGTATATTCCAATGATGGGCTTCCTCAAAGTGCCCTAGGTCTTCGTGAGCAAGCAAGTTGGATGCACCCCCAATTAGTTTCTTTTGTTGAGCTTTCATACACTTATAGCTCTAGTGCATCCGTTGCATGGCAATCCCTACTTACTCACATTAATATCTATTAATGGGCATCTCCATAGCCCGTTGATACGCCTAGTTGATGTGAGACTATCTTCTCCTTTTTTGTCTTCTCCGCAACCACCATTCTATTCCATATATAGTGCTATGTCCATGGCTCACGCTCATATATTGCGTGAAGATTGAAAAAGTTTGAGAACATCTAGAGTATGAAACAATTGCTTGGCCTGTCATCGGGTTGTGCATGATTTAATTATTTTGTGTGGTGAATATAATGCATAGCCAGACTATATTATTTTGTAGGGATAACTTTCTTTGGCCATGTTATTTTGAGAAGACATGATTGGTAAGTTAGTATGCTTGAAGTATTATTATTTTTATGTCAATATTAAACATTTATCTTGAATCTTTCGGATATGAACATTCATGCCACAATAAAGAAAAAATTACATTGAGAAATATGTTAGGAAGCATTCCACATCAAAAATTCTTTTCTTTATCATTTACCTACTCGAGGACGAGCGGGAATTAAGCTCGGGGATGCTTGATACGTCTTCAACGTATCTATAATTTTTGATTGCTCCATGCTATTATATTATCTATTTTTGGATGTTAATGGGCTTATTTTTACACTTTTATATTATTTTTGGAACTAACTTATTAACCGAAGGCCCAGCCCAAATTGTTGTTTTTTGCCTATTTCAGTGTTTCGCCGAAAAGGAATATCAAACGGAGTCCAAACGGAATGAAACCTTCGGGAACGTGATTTTCTCAACGAACGTGATCCAGGAGACCTGGAGTTTGTGTCAAGAAGCAATCAAGAAGGGCCGCAAGGCAGGGGGCATGCCCTCCACCCTCGTGGGCCCCTCGTTGCTCCACCGACCTACTTCTTACTCCTATATATATCCACATACCCCGAAAACATCCAGGAGCACCACGAAACCCTATTTCCACTGCCGCAACCTTTTGTACCCAAGAGGTCCCATCTTGGGGCCTTTTTAGGAGCTCCGCCGGAGGGGGCATTGATCACGGAGGGCCTCTACATCAACTCCATGGCCTCTCCGGTGAGGTGTGAGTAGTTTACCTCAGACCTACGGGTCCATAGCTAGTTGCTAGATGGCTTATTCTCTCTCTTTGGATCTCAATACAAAGTTCTCTTTGATTCTCTTGGAGATCTATTCGATGTAATCTTCTTTTGCGGTGTGTTTGTCGAGATCCGATGAATTCTGGGTTTATGATCCAGATTATCTATGAACAATATTTGAATCTCCTCTAAATTCTTTTATGTATGATTGGTTTATCTTTGCAAGTCCCTTCGAATTATCAGTTTGGTTTGGCCCACTAGATTGATCTTTCTTGCAATGGGATAAGTGTTTAGCTTTGGGTTCAATCTTGTGGTGCTCGATCCCAGTGACAGAAAGGGAACCGACACGTATTGTATTGTTGCCATCAAGGATAAAAAGATGGGGTTTAAATCATATTGCATGAGTTTATCCCTCTACATCATGTCATCTTGCTTAAGGCATTACTCTATTCTTATGAACTTAATACTCTAGATGCATGCTGGATAGCGGCCGATGTGTGCAGTAATAGTAGTAGATGCAGGCAGGAGTTGGTCTACTTGTCGCGGATGTGATGCCTATATACATGATCATGCCTAGATATTCTCATAGTTATCCGCTTTTTCTATCAATTGCTCGACAGTAATTTGTTCACCCACCGTAATACTTATGCTATCTTGAGAGAAGCCACTAGTGAAACCTATGGCCCCTGGGTCTATTCTCCGTCATATAAGTTTCCAATCTATTTTATTTTGCAATCTTTACTTTCAATCTATATCATAAAAATACAAAAATATTTATCTTATTATTATCATCTCTATCAGATCTCACTCTTGCAAGTGGCCGTGAAGGGATTGACAACCCCTTTATCGTGTTGCTTGCGAGGTTCTTATTTCTTTGTGTAGGTACGAGGTGACTCACGCGTGGTCTCCTACTGGATTAATACCTTGGTTCTCAAAAACTGAGGGAAATACTTACGCTGCTTTACTGCATCAGCCTTTCCTCTTCAAGGGAAAACCAACGCAGTGATCAAGAGGTAGCAGGTGGGTTGTTGTTGTTGCCTTGGTTCTGAACTAGTAGCTGCATCAAGCCATTCTGCCGCTGGATCAACTGGGTGAGCTCCGGTGGGAAGACAAATCCGGGTCACGTCTCGGAGGCATCTGATGGGTTTAGAGGGGAGAGATTAGAATAGAGTGGGGTCTAAGGGGAAATCACTACCCATATGCACATGAGGCAAACACACATTCATATCACACCACTCAATTCAAACAAGGGCATACAATCGATCTAGCTACCGTTACATAGTACTCGGACTATTCTATATACATGGGGGTATACTACTGATAATATGCTGGTCAACTAAAAAATTTGATCGGAAGAAGATTCCATGATATCTGCTCCATCTTCATCTTCATAGTCATCATCACTGTCGGGGTCGGAGTCGGTGTTGTCGATGATGATGTAGTCTTCGGGATGGTTGTCCTCTCCTGGCGCAGGGTCTCCCATGAATATTCCTAGCTTCCTCTTCAGGTCTTCATTCTTCTCCAGTAGAGCTGCAATTTCCTCTTCATATCCATCGCGTGTAGACTTGAGTTCCTCTTCTAGCTCCATGTTCCTGGTCATCACCTTCTTCAGGTCTATCATGCTGGCACACATCTGGTTCTCGTGTCGACGAATGTGTTGGTTAACTCCTGGATGTAGGCGGCAATGGACTTGTCCCTATTAGTGCTGATCATCTCCCATTGCTCATCTCGGCGTCCACATATCTGGTAGATGGAAATCACTTTAGGAGAAGCTACCAAACACCTAGATAATATTATGGTTAATTATTCTCAAAAGCACACAGAAAGATCTACTAGTAAAAAGGTGCATGCAATTGAAGAAATTAATGTTTTGAGTGGAAAGATGGATGAACTTATGAAATTGTTTGCTAATAAGAGTGCTCCTACTAATCCTAATGATATGCCTTTTGTCTACTTTGATTAAGAATGATAATGAATCTATGGATATGAATTTTGTTGGTAGGATCAATTTTGCTAATAACGCATATAGAGGTAATTTTAATTCTAGGCCGTTTCCTAATAATTCCTCTAATAATTATGGTAATTCCTACAACAATCCTTATGGAAATTATAATAAGATTATCTCTGATTTTGAATCTAATATTAAAGAATTTATTAGTTTGCAAAAGAGTTTCAATGCTTTGATTGAAGAAAAATGGCTTAAGATTGATGAGTTAGCTAGGAATGTGGATATAATTTCTCTTGATGTTGATTCTTTGAAACTTAGATCTATTCCACCTAAGCATGATATCAATGAGTCCCTCAAATCCATGAGAATTTCCATTGATGAGTGCAAAGAAAGAACCTCTAGGATGCGTGCTAAGAAAGATTGCTTTGTGAAAGTGTGTTCTTCTAGTTTTCATGATAACAAAGATGAAGATCTAAAAGTGATTGACGTGTCCACTATTAAATCCTTGTTTTTCAATATGAATCTTGATAATGATGGGACTGGAGATGAGTCAACTTTAGTTAGAAGGCGTCCCAAAAATTTGGAGTTTTTAGATCTTGATGCAAAAATTGGTAAAAGTGGGATGGAAGACGTTAAAACTTTAGATAACAACGAACCCACTATCTTGGATTTCAAGGAATGTAATTTCTCTTTGATAGATTGTATTTCCTTGTTGCCATCCGTGCTAAATTCTCCTCATGCTTATAGTCAAAATAAAGCTTTTACTAAACATATCGTTGATGCTTTGATGCAATCTTATGAAGAAAAACTTGAGTTGAAAGTTTATATCCCTAGAAAACTTTATGATGAGTGGGAACCTACAATAAAAGTTAAAATTAAAAATCATGAGTGCTATGCTTTGTGTGATTTGGGTGCTAGTGTTTCCACGATCCCAAAAACGTTGTGTGATTTGCTAGGTTTCCGTGAATTTGATGATTGTTATTTAAACTTGCACCTTGCGGATTCTACCATTAAGAAACCTATGGGAAAGATTAATGATGTTATTATTGTAACAAATAGGAATTGTGTTCCTGTAAATTTCATTGTTCTTGATATAGATTGCAATCCTTCATGTCCTATTATTCTTGGTAGACCTTTCCTTAGAACGATTGGTGCAATTATTGATATGAAGGAAGGGAATATTAAATTCCAATTTCTGTTAAGGAAAGGAATGTGACACTTCCCTAGAAAGAAAATTAAATTACCATATGAATCTATTCTGGGAGCCACTTATGTATTGCATACCAAAGATGATAATACCTAGATATATTCATGCTTTTATGCCTAGCTAGGGGCGTTAAACGATAGCGCTTGTTGGGAGGCAACCCAATTTTATTTTTGTTCCTTGCTTTTTGCTCCTATTTAGTAATAAATAATTTATCTAGCCTCTGTTTTGGTTGTGTTTTGTGTTTAATTAGTGTTTGTGCCAAGTAGATCCGTTGGGAAGACGTGGGGAAAGTCTTTTTGATCTTTCTGTAAAAAGCAGAAACTTTAGCGCTCACGAGAATTGCTGCCATTTTTTATTGGAGAGTGATATTTAGTTAATTATTTTTGCATATGAATAATAGATAAATTCCTCACGTCCAGAAATTTAGTTTAGAATTTTTGGGGTTTCAGAAGTTTGCTTTAGCTACAGATTACTACAGATTGTTCTGTTTTTGACTGATTCTGTTTTTCGTGTGTTGATTGCTTATTTTGATGAATCTATTGCTAGTAATAGAGTTTATAAACCATATAGAAGTTGGAATATAGTAGGTTTAACACCAATATAAATCAAGAATGAGTTAATTACAGTACCTTGAAGTGGTGGTTTGTTTTCTTTCGCTAATGGAGCTCACGAGATTTTCTATTTGAGTTTTGTGTTGTGAAGTTTTCAAGTTTTGGGTAAAGATTTGATGGATTATGGCACAAGGAGTGGAAAGAGCCTAATCTTGGGGATGCCCAAGGCACCCCAAGGTAAAATCCAAGGACACCAAAAAGCCTAAGCTTGGGGATGCCCCGGAAGGCATCCCCTCTTTCGTCTTTGTCTATCGGTAACTTTACTTGGAGCTATATTTTTATTCGCCACATGATATGTGTTTTGCTTGGAGCGTCTTGTATGATTTGAGTCTTTCATTTTTAGTTTACCACAATCATCCTTGCTGTACACACCTTTTGAGGGAGACACCCATGAATAGGAATTTATTAGAATACTCTATGTGCTTCACTTATATCTTTTGAGCTATATAGTTTTTGCTCTAGTGCTTCACTTATATCTTTTAGAGCACGGTGGTGGTTTTATTTTATAGAAATAATTGATCTCTAACGCTTCACTTATATTATTTTGAGAGTCCTTCAGAACAACATGGCAATTTGGTTTTAGGAATAATAAAAACTTTCATATAAGTGCATTGAATACTATGAGAAGTTTGGTACTTGATAATTGTTTTGAGATATGGAGATGGTGATATTAGAGTCATGCTAGTTGAGTAGTTGTGAATTTGAGAAATACTTGTGTTAAAGTTTGTGATTCCCGTAGCATGCACGTATGGTGAACCGTTATGTGATGAAGTCGGAGCATGATTTATTTATTGATTGCCTTCCTTATGAGTGGTGGTCAGGGACGAGCGATGGTCTTTTCCTATGAATCTATCCCCCTAGGAGCATGCGCGTAGTACTTTGTTTCGATAACTAATAGATTTTTGCAGTAAGTATGTGAGTTCTTTATGACTAATGTTGAGTCCATGGATTATACGCACTCTCACCCTTCCACCATTGCTAGCCTCTCTAGAACCGTGCAACTTTCGCCGGTACCATAAACCCACCATATACCTTCCTCAAAACAGCCACCATACCTACCTATTATGGCATTTCCATAGCCATTCTGAGATACATTGCCATGCAACTTTCCACCGTTCCGTTTGTTATGAAACACTTCATCATTGTCATATTGTCATGCATGATCATGTAGTTGACATCGTATTTGTGGCAAAGCCACCGTTCATAATTCTTTCATACATGTCACTCATGAATCATTGCACATCCCCGTACACCGCCAGAGGCATTCACATAGAGTCATGTTTTGTTCTAAGTATTAAGTTGTAATTCTTGAGTTGTAAGTAAAAAGAAGTGTGATGATCATCATTATTAGAGCATTGTCCCAGTGAGGAAAGGATGATGGAGACTATGATTCCCCCACAAGTCAGGATGAGGCTCCGGACTAATTAAAAAAAAATAGAAAAGAGGCCAAAAAAAGAAAGAAGGCCCAAAAAAATGAGAGAAAAAGAGAGAATGGACAATGTTACTATCCTTTTACCACACTTGTGCTTCAAAGTAGCAGCAAGATCTTCATGATAGAGAGTCTCATATGTTGTCACTTTCATATACTAGTGGGAATTTTACATTATAGAACTTGGCTTGTATATTCCAATGATGGGCTTCCTCAAAGGGCCCTAGGTCTTCGTGAGCAAGCAAGTTGGATGCACACCCACTTAATTTCTTTTTTGAGCTTTCATACACTTATAGCTCTAGTGCATCCGTTGCGTGGCAATCCCTACTTACTCACATTAATATCTATTAATGGGCATCTCCATAGCCCGTTGATACGCCTAGTTGATGTGAGACTATCTTCTCCTTTTTTTGTCTTCTCCACAACCACCATTCTATTCCACATATAGTGCTATGTCCATGGCTCACGCTCATATATTGCGTGAAGATTTAAAAAGTTTGAGAACATCAAGAGTATGAAACAATTGGTTGGCTTGTCATCGGGGTTGTGCATGATTTAAATATTTTGTGTGGTGAAGATAGAGCATAGCCAGACTATATGATTTTGTAGGGATAACTTTCTTTGGCCATGTTATTTTCGGAAGACATGATTGGTTAGTTAGTATGCTTGAAGTATTATTATTTTTATGTCAATATTAAACTTTTATCTTGAATCTTTCGGATCTGAACATTCATGCTACAATAAAGAAAAAGTTACGTTGAGAAATATGTTAGGAAGCATTCCACATCAAACATTCTTTTCTTTATCATTTACCTACTCAAGGACGAGCAGGAATTAAGCTCGGGGATGCTTGATACGTCTCCAACGTATCTATAATTTTTGATTGCTCCATGCTATTATATTATCTTTTGGATGTTAATGGGCTTATTTTTACACTTTTATATTTTTTTGGGACTAACCTAATAACCGAAGGCCCAGCCCAAATTGCTGCTTTTTTGCCTATTTCAGTGTTTCACCGAAAAGGTATATCAAACGGAGTCCAAATGGAATGAAACCTTCGGGAACGTGATTTTCTCAACAAACGTGATCCAGGAGACTTGGAGTGGGTGTCAAGAAACAATCGAGGAGGCCGCGAGGCAGGGGGCGCGCCCTCCACCCTCGTGGGCCCCTCATTGCTCCACCGACCTACTTCTTACTCCTATATATATCCACGTACCCCGAAAACATCCAGGAGCACCACGGAACCCTATTTCCACCGCCGCAACCTTCTGTACCCAAGAGGTCCCATCTTGGGGCCTTTTCCGAAGCTCCGCCGGAGGGGGCATTGATCACGGAGGGCCTCTACATCAACTCCATGGCCTCTCCGATGATGTGTGAGTAGTTTACCTCAGACCTACGGGTCCATAGCTAGTAGCTAGATGGCTTATTCTCTCTCTTTGGATCTCAATACAAAATTCTCTTCGATTCTCTTGGAGATCTATTCGATGTAATCTTGTTTTGCGGTGTGTTTGTCGAGATCCGATGAATTCTGGGTTTATGATCCAGATTATCTATGAACAATATTTGAATCCCCTCTAAATTCTTTTATGTATGATTGGTTTAGCTTTGCAAGTCTCTTTGAATTATT
Source organism: Triticum aestivum (assembly GCF_018294505.1). NCBI lineage: Eukaryota > Viridiplantae > Streptophyta > Magnoliopsida > Poales > Poaceae > Triticum > Triticum aestivum. The sequence continues at coordinate 600,713,716 of NC_057812.1, forward strand.
AGTTTGGTTTGGCCCACTAGATTGATCTTTCTTGCAATGGGAGAAGTGTTTATCTTTGGGTTCAATCTTGTGGTGCTCGATCCCAGTGAAAGAAAGGGAACCGACACGTATTGTATTGTTGCCATCAAGGATAAAAAGGTGGGGTTTACATCATATTGCATGAGTTTATCTCTCTACATCATGTCATCTTGCTTAAGGCGTTACTCTGTTCTTATGAACTTAATACTCTAGATGCATGCTGGATAGCGGTCGATGTGTGGAATAATAGTAGTAGATGCAGGCAGGAGTCGGTCTACTTGTCGCGGACGTGATGCCTATATACATGATCATGCCTAGATATTCTCATAATTATTCGCTTTTCTATCAATTGCTCGACAGTAATTTGTTCACCCACCATAATACTTATGCTATCTTGAGAGAAGCCACTAGTGAAACCTATGGCCCCCGGGTCTATTCTCCATCATATAAGTTTCCGATCTATTTTCTTTTGGAATCTTTACTTTCAATCTATATCATAAAAATACAAAAAATATTTATCTTAATATTATCATCTCTATCATATCTCACTCTTGTAAGTGGCTGTGAAGGGATTGACAACCCCTTTATTGTTCTGGTTGTGAGGTTCTTATTTGTTTGTGTAGGTGTGAGGTGACTCGCGCGTGGTCTCCTACTGGATTGATACCTTGGTTCTCAAAAACTAAGGGAAATACTTACGCTTCTTTACTACATCACCCTTTCCTCTTCAAGGGAAAACCAACGCAGTGCTCAAGAGGTAGCAGGTGGGTTGTTGTTATTGTTGTTGTTGTTGCCTTGGTTCTGAACTAGTAGCTGCATCAAGCCATTCTGCCATTGGATCAACTGGGTGAGCTCCGGTTGGAAGACAAATCCGGGGTAACGTCTCGGAGGCATCTGATGGGTTTAGAGGGGAGAGATTAGAATAGAGTGGGGTCTAAGGGGAAATCACTACCCATATGCACATGAGGCAAACACACATTCATATCACACCACTCAATTCAAACAAGGGCATACAATCGATCTAGCTACCGTTACATAGTACTCGGACTATTCTATATACATGGGGGTATACTAATGATAATATGGTGGTCAACTAAAAAAAATGATTGGAAGAAGATTCCATGATATCTGCTCCAGCTTCGTCTTCATAATCATCATCACTGCCGGGGTCGGAGTCGGTGTCGTCGATGATGATGTAGTCTTTGGGATGGTTGTCCTCTCCTGGCGCAAGGTCTGCCATGAATATTCCTAGCTTCCTCTTCAGGTCTTCATTCTTCTCTAGTAGAACTGCAATTTCCTCTTCATATCCATCGCGTGTAGACTTGAGTTCCTCTTCTAGCTCCATGTTCCTAGTGATCACCTTCTTCAGGTCTATAATGCTGGCACACATCTGGTTCTCGTGTCGACGAATGTGTTGGTTTAACTCCTGGATGTAGGCAGCAATGGACTTGTCCCTCCTGGTGCTGATCATCTCCCATTGCTCATCTAGGCGTCCACATATCTGGTAGATGGTGTCCTTAAGATCCTTGAGGTAAACTTCGCCGATGTGTCCCATGGTGATGTGAGCTGCCATGCTCTTTCCTAGACTCCAGGTTGGTGCATCAAAGGAAAACTCTATGGGCTCAGTAGCTGGTATGAATGTTCTTCCTGGAACATGTACTCGAATTCTCCAGCGCTCTTCTTCCGGTAGAGGAGCGGTGTAGGTCCCGGTGAAGCTTGGTATTCCGATGTTCAGGTATCTAGTGACTTCCTTCAAGTGTCGTCCAAAAGGGGTGTCTTCATCTGGTTGAGCAAACTTGTTCCTTGAATCCGCCATCTATAGAGTGGAAAGTGGAGAAGAGTCAGAAATGAGTAGAGAAGAGTGACCTATGCCTCATCTTAGTGGTCGCGTCCTACAGTCAGTGCGTGCTCTGATACCATCTTGTAGCGATCCGACCTCAAACGGTCAAATCTCAATGCATAAGTGTCATCCCTGGATCGGTAATGCTGACACACATAGTACTTGAAGGATTTATAACAGAGTTTCAATCACACACTTATTACATCGAATATCTCAAAAGAGAGTGCTTATTACAATAATATGGCAGAAGGCCATCTAATTAAGATAACAGCAGAAGGCTTCGAAGATAAAAGCGAGTCCATCAACTCCAATGACATAGCTGAGTGCAAAACAACGACCTAGCGCACCTTACTCTTTGTCTGAAAAGTCTACAAAATAACACGTTGCGGCCCGAAACGGGTCAGCACATGGAATATGCTGGCAAAATAACACTGTAGAGCAATGAACATGTAACAACTATAACTATATGCATATTTGGCTGGTGGAGGCTCTCTGGTTATTTTTGCAGAAAGCTAATTTTTCCCCTAAAACAAAGGAATAGATTTTATTTAACTACAAAGTTTGTTGAAAACATTGAGAAGGTTCCTCCAACTCAATCCCAAATTAACAATCATCAACCCAACAAATTAATTAATAGAATGATGAGATCAAATCAATAATTCAAGTACCAGATGCTCAAGATGTATGTAACCGGGGACACGGCTAACCATGATTAGTTTGTACACTCTGCAGAGGTTTGCACACTTTTCCCCACAAGACTCGATCTCCTCCATTGGATTTCTCGCACTACATGATGTTTGACGAACGGATGATCGAGACACAGTCTTTCCGAAGCATTAACTCTTTACTCTGGGCAGACAGTACCACCTACATCCCCTACATATGCTAGCCTACTACCGAAAGAGGTCACACAACATACTCAACTATGCCAGAGCTCATAATGGCTTGTGGCTGCACACGGAAGTTTCCAACATGAATAATCTTATGATCCCTTTGAGCCTGGGTGGCAAACCGTAGGATGATCACGCGAGTACTCCGAGATATCCCAGGACAACACTGGCTTGCTCCAGGTGCCCAGACAACCACTGGGTGCTCCAGGGTGCCTCAACCAATCCACCCAGATGTGTATTAAAGTAGCCACCTTAAGTTTAACCATTAATTAAAACTCTCACATATGTCATGGATCACTTAAACCAAACCATGTCTACGAGCATAACATAGCAATATAAGCTTAACTTAGAAGTAACTCCCAGGGTTGAAAATAAAGGCAATAGGTACTACCTCATCACTACTTCCCAGTACCCACAAGTATTTAAGTTCTAATCATGCAGCGTTTGAGGATTGAAACTAATGCATAAAACCTGGGTATGAAAAGTATGACCAAAGTGTTACTTGCCTTGCTGACGATCTGAAAACCCTAGTAACTCGTAGTAGCATGCTTCGCCCTCCGGAAACTCTATCGTAAGCAAACAATAGCATACATAAGCACTCAAGCATAGATTCCAGGGTAAAACTCGAATGAAAAGAACCAAATCGAAAGTACTAGTGAAGAGCTTCGATATGCAAAAAGAATCAATCAAATCGGAGCTACGAAACTCAAACTACGATCAAAAGAAGTTCGAATTCAAATCTTCTTGCAACCAAATTTTAATTTGTCAAAACCATGTTCAAGTTGATTAACTCGAAAGAGGGGTTCGAGTCGAATAATTTGGCGTTGTTTTCACTGGATTTGGACAAGGGTTTGAAGATCAGGGGCTAATGTATGATAAAAATTATCGCGGATAGGTCCCTGGCCGAAAATAAAATAAAAGAAAAAGGCTAACGAATGTTCGCTATTGGAGACAAACGAATGAACGCGTTCGCGAACAGATGCATTCGGGTGAACGTTTGCAAAATATCAAAACCGAAGAAAACCAGGAAAACCCTAACCCTAAAAATAAAACCGATCTAAAAACAAAACCAAAAAAACAGGGGTGGTTTTTACCAGTTCGCGAGAAAAACCGGCGGCGGCGGCGCGGCTACGGCAAGGCGGCGGGGTGATGTTGCGGGCGGCGGGCGGCGCGGCATGAAAAATTCTAAAAATTCTAAAATAAATGCCGCCCAAGAAAAATCCTAATAAAAAATAAAAAAATTAAAAAAAATCTAAAAATGGCAAAAGTAATTTTCGCCGTCTAAATAGAATATTTAGAACAAAGTGAACATTTTTCTGGTACAATAATGCAATTTTGAAAAATTCATATTTTCTAATTCAAATAAAATAGCAATAAAATTCCAAATAAAATATATATTTAATTTTAATATTTTTACTCCAATATTCCCATCTGATTTTGGAGAAGTCATTTTATCTCCTCTCATTTATTTTTAATATTGGAAATATTTCGGAGAGAAAAATTATAAAAATCAAAATGATCCTCTTTTCAAATTTGAGAAAATTCAAATATGAAAATAATGAAATCTCCAACTCTCTCCTTGGGTCCTTGAGTTGCTTAAGATCTCTAGGATCACAACCAAAATGCAAGTAAAATATGATATGCATCTGATGACCTATGTATAACATCCAAATTGAAAATTGGGATGTTACAAAATGATGATGCAGCATAGCGTCGGTAGGTATTTCCCTCAGATATGAAACCAAGGTTAGTGAACTAGTAGGAGAACCAAGTAGCAAAATGTGAACAACACCTGCACACAAATAGCAACTTCTTGCAACCCGACATGTTAAAGGGGTTGTCAATCCCTTCCGGGGTACGACGCCTCAAGATAGGCAAACAGACGTGAGGTAAATTTGTAGTAGATTGATAGATCGAATGCCAAACAAATAAATAAGAATAAATTGCAGCAAAGTATTTTTGGGTTTTTGGATTAATAGATCCGAGAATAAAAGCAAAGGAAAATAGATCGCAAAGGCAAATAATATGAGAAAGAGACCCGAGACCATAGGTTTCACTAGTGGCTTCTCTCGAGAAAAATAGCAAAGCGGTGGGTGAACAAATTACTGTTGGGCAATGGATAGAACTTGAAATACTCATGATGATATCCAGGCAATGATCATTACATAGGCATCACGTCCAAGCTTAGTAGATCGACTCCTGCCTACATCTACTACTATTACTCCACACATCGACCACTATCCAGCATGCATCTAGTGTATTAAGTTCATGGAGAAACGGAGTAATGCAATAAGAACGATGACATGATGTAGACAAGATCTATCTATGTAGAGATAGACCCCATCATTTATCCATAGTAGCAATGATACATACGTGTGAGTTCCCTTTCTGTCACTGGGATCAAGCATCGTAAGATAGAACCCACTACAAAGCACCTCTTCCCATTGCAAGATAAATATATCAAGTTGGCCAAAAAAACCCAAATATTGGAGAAGAAATATGAGGCTATAAGAGATCATGCATAAAAGAGATCAAAGAAACTCAAATACTTTCATGGATATAAAAAGATAGATTTGATCATAAACTCAAAGTTCATCGATCCCAACAAACACACCGCAAAAGAGGTACATCATATGGATCTCCAAGAGACCATTGTATTGAGAATCAAGAGAGAGAGATTAAGCCATCTAGCTACTAACTATGAACCCGAAGGTCTACAAAGAACTACTCACGCATCATCGGAGAGGCACCAGTGGAGTTGGTGAACCCCATCCGAGATGGTGTCTAGATTGGATCTAGTGGTTCTAGATTCTGCGATGGCTAGATGAATATTTCGTCGACTCCCTTAGGGTTCTGGAAATATGGGGGAATTTGTAGAGCAAAGAGGCGGTCCGGGGGCACCTGAGGTGGGCACAACCCACCAGGGCGCGCCTGGGCCTCCTGTCGCGCCCTGGTGGGCTGTGCCTCCCTCGGGGCACCCCTAGGCGTAGCCAGGGCCCATTGTGTTCCTTTTGGCCCATAAAAAGTCCTCGTAAAGTTCCGTGGCATTTGGACTCCATTTGATATTGATTTCCTGCGATGTAAGAAACATGGAAAAAACATCAACTGGCACTTGGCACTATGTCAATAGGTTAGTACCAAAAAATGATATAAAGTGGCTATAAAATGATTATAAAACATCCAATATTGATAATATAATAGCATGAAACAATCAAAAATTATAGATACCTTGGAGACATATAAGCATCCCCAAGCTTAACTCCTACTCGTCCTCGAGTAGGGAAGTGATAAAAACAGAATTTTTGATGTGGAATGCTGCCTAACATGTCATCATATTTCTTTCTTTATAGCTTGGACATTTGGACTTTTATATTGTTCAAAGCAATAGTCTAGTTTTGACATGATAATTGAAATACTCAAGCATATCAACAAGCAACCATGTCTTTCAAAATATCAACGCTAAAATAAGCTATCCCTAGCCCATCATGCTCAACCATTAATCCATTCATGAAACACACTCGCATATTAGCTACACCCAATACTCAAGTACGACGATATTGCCTCCTAGTTGGTGCTTTTATAAGAGAATATGGAGACTCAAATTCAAAATAAAAATTGCATAAAGTAAAAGAAAGTCCCTTCATAGAGGGAAGTAGGTATTTGTAGAGGTGCCAGAGCTCAAAGCGAAAAACTTAGAGATAAAAACATTTTGGGAGGTGTATCCATCCCACCAATGAAAACGACTTAGAGTTCCCAATACTTCCATGCATAGATATATCATAGGCGGTTCCCAAACTGAAAGTAAAGTTTATTCCTTTTCCCACCATACTTTCACTTTCCATGGCTAACCATATCAACGGGTGCCCTCCATACCAACCCTTTCCAAGGAATTTATTATTTGACAACATAAATTAAATTCATTTTTTGCATTTTGGGACTGGGCATCCTTAATACCTTTGCCTTACTCTCGTGCAATGACAAGTGAATAAACACTCATCTTGAGAATAACACATCTAGCATGGAAAATATTAGCCACCCCTCACCGCTCCGCGAGCGAAACAAACACACAAAAGAGAAGTTTATTTTTGAAAATTAGAGATGGCACATGCAAATTTTCTTAGAACGACAAAAGAATACCGCATATTGGTAGATATAGTGGACTCATTGTTGGTGAACATAGTAATTTCAAAAAAATTCCTACGCACACGCAAGATCCATCTAGGTGATGCATAGAAACAAGAGGGGAAGAGTGTTGTCCACGTACCCTCATAGACCGTAAGCGGAAGCGTTATGATAGCACGGTTGATGTAGTCGTACGTCTTCACGATCCGACTGATCCTAGCACTGAAGGTACGGAACCTCCGCGATCTACACACGTTCAGCTCGGTTATGTCCCACGAACTCTAGATCCAACTGAGGTCGAGGGAGAGTTTCCTCACCACAACAGCGTGATGACGGTGATGATGAAGTTACCGACACAAGGCTTCACCTAAGCTCTACAACGATATGACCGAGGTGGAAATCTGTGGAGGGGGGGGGGGCACCACACACGACTAAACAATCAACTTGTGTGTTTATGGGGTGCCCCCTCCCCTGTATGTAAAGGAGGGGAGGAGGAGGCCGGCCGGCCCTAGAGGGCACGCCAAGGGGGGCGGCATCCTCCTCCTAGTAGGAGTAGGATTCCTCCTTTCCTAGTCCTACAAGGAGGGGGAAGGAAGGAGAGGGGGAGGGAGAGGGAAAGAGGGGCCGCGCCCCCTCCCCTAGTCCAATTCAGACTCCCTTGGGGGGGGCACCTCCTGGCTACTGCCCTCTCTCTCCCCTAAAGCCCACTAAGGGTCCAATAACTTCCCGAGGGGGGGGGGTCCGGTAACCCTCCGGCACTCTGGTTTTATCCGAAACCTCCCGGAAGACTTTTGGTGTCCGAACATAGCCATCCAATATATCAATCTTTATGTCTCAACCATTTGGAGACTCCTCGTCATGTCCGTGATCACATCCGAGACTCTGAACTACCTTCAATACATCAAAACACATAAACTCATAATACCGATCGTCACCGAACAATAAGTGTGCAGACCCTACGAGTTTGAGAAATATGTAGACATGACCGAGACTCGTCTTTGGTCAATAACCAATAGCGGAACCTGGATGCTCATATTGGTTCCTGCATATTCTACAAAGATCTTTATCGGTCAAACCGCATAAAAACATACGTTGTTCCCTTTGTCATCGGTATGTTACTTGCCCGAGATTCGATCGTGGATATCTCAATACCTAGTTAAATCTCGTTACCGGCAAGTCTCTTTACTCGTTCCATAATGCAACATCCCTTAACTAACTCATTAGTCACATTGCTTGCAAGGCTTATAGTGATGTGCATTAATGAGAGGGCCCAGAGATAGCTCTCCGACAATCATAGTGACAAATCCTAATCTCGATCTATGCCAACTCAACAAACACCATCGGAGGCACCAGTAGAGCATCTTTATAGTCACCCAGTTACGTTGTGATGTTTTATAGCACACTAAGTGTTCCTCCGGTATTCCGGAGTTGCATAATCTCATAGTCATAGGAACATGTATAAGTTATGAAGAAAGCAATAGCAACAAACTAAACGATCATCGTGCTAAGCTAACGGATGGGTCAAGTCAATCACATCATTATCTAATGATGTGATCCCGTTCATCAAATGACAATTCTTTGTCCATGGCTAGGAAACTTAACCATCTTTGATTAACGAGCTAGTCAAGTGGAGGCATACTAGTGACACTTTGTTTGTCTATGTATTCATACATATACTAAATTTTTGGTTAATACAATTCTAGCATGAATAATAAAAATTTATCATGATGTAAGGAAATATAAATAACAACTTTATTATTGCCTCTAGGGCACATTTCCTCCAGTCTCCCACTTGCACTAGAGTAAATAATCTAGATTACATTGTAATGATTCTAACACCCATGGAGTCTTGGTGCTGATCATGTTTTTCTCGTGAGAGAGGCTTAGTCAATGGGCCTGCAAGATTCAGATCCGTATGTATCTTGCAAATCTCTATGTCTCCCTCCTTGACATGATCGCTGATGGAATTGAAGCGTCTCTTGATGTGCTTGGTTCTCTTGTGAAATCTGGATTCCTTTGCCAAGGCAATTTCACCAGTATTATCACAAAAGATTTTCATTGGACCCGATGCACTAGGTATGACACCTAGATCGGATATGAACTCCTTCATCCAAACTCCTTCATTTGCTGCTTCCGAAGCAGCTATGTACTCCGCTTCACACGTAGATCCCGCCACGATGCTCTGCTTGGAACTGCACCAACTGATAGCTCCACCATTCAATAAAAATATGTATTCGGTTTGTGAGTTAGAGTCATCCGGATCAGTGTCAAAGCTTGCATCGACATAACCGTTTACGACGAGCTCTTTGTCACCTCCATAAACGAGAAACATATCCTTAGTCCTCTTCAGGTATTTCAGCATGTTCTTGACCGTTGTCTAGTGATCCACTCCTGGATTACTTTGGCACCTCCCTGCTAAACTAATAGCAAGGCACACATCAGGTCTGGTACACAACATTACATACATGATACAACCTATGGCTGAAGCATAGGGAATGACCTCCATTTTCTCTCTATCTTCTACAGTGGTCGGGCATTGAGTCTGACTCAACTTCACACCTTGTAACACAGGCAAGAAACCTTTCTTTGCTTGATCCATTTTGAACTTCTTCAAAACTTTATCAAGGTATGTGCTTTGTGAAAGTCCAATTAAGCATATTGATATATCTCTATAGATCTTGATGCCCAATATATAAGTAGCTTCACCGACGTATTTCATTGAAAAATTCTTATTCAAGTATCCTTTTATGCTATTCAGAAATTCAGTATCATTTCCGATCAACAATATGTCATCTACATATAATATCAAAAATGCTATAGAGCTCCAGCTCACTTTTCTTGTAAATACTGGCTTCTCCAAAAGTCTGTATAAAACCATATGCTTTGATCACACTATCAAAGTGTATATTCCAACTCTGAGAGGCTTGCACCAGTCCATAAATGGATCGCTGGAGCTTGCACACTTTGTTAGCACCTTTTGGATCGACAAAACCTTCTGGTTGCATCATATACAACTCTTCTTTAAGATATCCATTACGGAATGCAGTTTTGACGTCCATTTGCCAAATTTCACAATCATAAAATGCAGCACTTGCTAACATGATTCGGATAGACTTAAGCATCGCTATGGGTGAGAAGGTATCATCATAGTCAACTCCTTGAACATGTCGAAAACCTTTTGGAACAAGTCGAGCTTTGTAGACTATAACATTACCGTCAGCGTCAGTCTTCTTCTTGAAGATCCATTTATTATCTATGGCTTGCCGATCATCGGGCAAGTCAACCAAAGTCCACACTTTGTTCTCATACATGGATTCCATCTCAGATTTCGTGGCCTCAAGCCATTTTGCAGAATTTGGGCTCATCATCGCTTCCTCATAGTTCATAGGTTCATCATGGTCAAGTAACATGACTTCCAGAACAGGATTACTATACCACTCTGGTGCGGATCTTACTCTGGTTGACCTACGATGTTCGGTAGTAACTTGATCAGAAGTTTCATGATCATCATCATTAGCTTCCTCACTTACTGGTCTAGGAATCACTGGAACTGATTTATGGGATGAACTACTTTCTAATAAGGGAGTAGGTACAGTTACCTCGTCAAGTTCTACTTTCCTCCCAATCACTTCTTTTGAGAGAAACTCCTTCTCTAGAATGGATCTATTCTTAGCAATGAATATCTTGCCTTCGGATATGTGATAGAAGGTGTACCCATAGTCTCCTTTGGGTATCCTATGAAGACGCATTTCGCCAATTTGGGTTCGAGCTTATCAGGTTGAAGCTTTTTCACATAAGCATCGCAACCCCAAACTTTAAGAAACGACAACTTGGGTTTCTTCCCAAACCACAGTTCATAAGGTGTCGTCCCAGCGGATTTCGATGGTGCCCTATTTAAGGTGAATGCAGCAATCTCTAAAGCGGTAAATCAGTAAGAGAGATCATAGATTGCACCATATCTAATAAAGTGCGTTTACGATGTTCGGACACACCATTACGCTGTGGTGTTCCAGGTGTCGTGAGTTGCGAAACTATTCCGCATTGTTTCAAATGAAGACCAAACTCATAACTCAAATAGTCACCTCCACGATCAGATCGTAGAAACTTAATTTTCTTGTTACGATGATTTTCCACTTCACTTTGAAATTCTTTGAACTTTTCAAATGTTTCATACTTATGTTTCATCAAGTAGATATATCCATATCTGCTCAAATCATCTGTGAAGGTAAGAAAATAACTATACCCGCCGCGACCATCAATAGTCATCGAACCACATACATCAGTATGTATTATTTCCAACAGTTCTGTTGCTCGCTCCATTGTTCCGTAGAACAGAGTCTTAGTCATCTTTCCCATGAGGAATGGTTCGCAAGCATCAAGTGATTCATAATCAAGTGATTCCAAAAGCCCATCAGCCTGGAGTTTCTTCATGTGCTTTACACCAATATGACCTAAATGGCAGTGCCACAAATAAGTTGCACTATCATTATTAGACTTATATCTTTTGGCTTCAATACTATGAACATGTGTATCACTACTATCAAGATTTAGTAAAAATACACTACTCATCAAGGGTGGATGACCATAAAAGATATTACTCATATAAATAGAACAACCATTATTCTCTGATTTAAATGAATAACCATCTCACATCAAACAGGATCCAGATATAATGTTCGTGCTCAACGCTGGCACCAAATAACAATTATTTAGGTCTAAAACTAATCCCAAAGGTAGATGTAGAGGTAGCGTGCCGACTGCGATCACATCGACTTTCGAACCATTTCCCACACGCATTGTCGCCTCGTCCTTAGCCGATCTTCGCTTAATCCATAGCCCCTGTTTCGAGTTGCAAATATTAGCAATAGAACCAGTATCAAATACCCAGGTGCTACTGCGAGCATTAGTAAGGTACACATCAATAACATGTATATCACATATACCTTTGGTCATCTTGCCATCCTTCTTATCCGCCAAATACTTGGGGCAGTTCCGCTTCCAGTGACCAGTCTGCTTGCAGTAGAAGCACTTAGTCTCAGGCTTAGGTCCAGACTTGGGTTTCTTCTCTTGAGCAGCAACTTGTTTGCTGTTCTTCTTGAAGTTTCCCTTCTTCTTCCCTTTGCCCTTTTTCTTGAAACTGGTGGTCTTGTTGACCATCAACACTTGATGCTCCTTCTTGATTTCTACCTTCGTAGCTTTTAGCATCGCGAAGAGCTCGGGAATTGTCTTATACATCCCTTGCATATTATAGTTCATCACGAAGCTTTTGTAGCTTGGTGGCACTGATTGAAGAATTCTGTCAATGACACTATAATCAGGAAGATTAACTCCCAGCTGAGTCAAGTGGTTGTGGTACCCAGACATTCTGAGTATATGTTCACTGACAGAACTATTCTCCTCCAGTTTAGCCACGCCCCCCTCCCCTAGTCCAATTTGGACTCCCTTGGGTGGGGGGCACCTCCTGGCTGCTGCCCTCTCTCTCCCCTAAAGCCCACTAAGGGCTCAATAACTTCCCGGGGGGGGGGGGGGTTTCCCATAACTCTCCGGCACTCCAGTTTTATCCGAAACCTCTCGGAATACTTCCGGTGTCCGAACATAGCCGTCCAATATATCAATCTTTATGTCTCTAGCATTTTGAGACTCCTTGTCATGTCCATGATCACATCTAAGACTCCGAACTACCTTCGTTACATCAAAACACATAAACTCATAATACCGATCTTCACCGAACGTTAAGCATGTGGACCCTACGAGTTCGAGAACTATGTAGACATGACCGAGACTCGTCTTCGGTCAATAACCAATAGCGGAACCTGGATTCTCATATTGGTTCCTACATATTCTATGAAGATCTTTATTGGTTAAACCGCATAACAACATACGTTGTTCCTTTTGTCATCGGTATGTTACTTGCCCGAGATTCGATCGTCGGTATCTCAATACCTAGTTCAATCTCATTACCGGCAAGTCTCTTTACTCGTTCCGTAATGCAACGTCCCATAACTTACTCATTAGTTACATTGCTTGCAAGGCTTATAGTGATGTGCATTACCGAGAGGGCCTAGAGATACGTTTCCGACAATCGGAGTGACAAATCCTAATCTCGATCTATGCCAACTCAACAAACACCATCAGAGACACCTGTAGAGCATCTTTGTAGTCACCCATTTATGTTGTGACGTTTCATAGCACACTAAGTGTTCCTCCGGTATTTCGGGAGTTGCATAATCTCATAGTCATAGGAACATGTATAAGTTATGAAGACAATAGTAGCAACAAACTAAACGATCATCGTGCTAAGATAACGGATGGGTCAAGTCAATCAAATCATTCTCTAATGATGTGATCCCGTTCATCAAATTACAATTCTTTGTCCATGGCTAGGAAACTTAACCATCTTTGATTAACGAGCTAGTCAAGTAGAGGCATACTAGTGACACTCTCACTAGTACAACAAGCTCCTAAACAAACGGTTTTTAACCCCTTTTCATGACGGCATTTGGAACTGTCGCCAAGTGAGTGTGGGCGATAGGGGGGTCCTTCCCACACGATCCAGAAACCGTCGGGGATATGCCCTCCTGGCACGCAGGCTCGGCAAAATGAGAACACGCGTGCGACCGACGAGCACTCAAATACGGAAATATGTACAGTAGAGCTAAAAAGTAAAATTATACGGGGAAATTGTTTTCGGTCGCATGTACATCCCACATAGTCAGTCCCCGCCAAATGTTTCCGTTCGTATGTACATCCCACATAGTCGCTCCAAGGAAAACGTTTCCGTTCACAGGTACATCACAAATATTTTTTCCGTTAAATCGTTTGCGTTATTTAATGTATCACACACGGCCCGTAGAAGAAACTGTGTGGCAAAGGCTCTCCATCACACACAGTTTTTATGTGGTAAACGTTTGCGCAAGGTGGCCTAACGCAAACAGTTTTCAAGAGAAAGTCGTGTGTGATCGTTCATTGATCCGACACGGTTTATTCCTAGAAATTGTGTGCGTTGCTTGAGGTCATCGCCCACGGCATTTTTCCAACAACCGTTTGCAATAGCAAAACCCAATTAGCAGGCTAATTCTCCATTAGCAGGCTAATTATCTGATTATTCATAAGCCGTTTATTAATCTAATTGACATTTCATATTAAGCACACAATATATTTCATTTTCATAATTGAAATACATCAGAGTACAACATCATATAGCTTCAGCACTCAGCTACCCCATTACACAACTACACCAGGACCAAGTTTGACATGCAACATCTATAACCTTTCGAAATTAGCATCATAGACGGTTGATACGTATCCAACATATCTACTTTTCCAAACACTTTTACCCTTGTTTTGGACTCTAACTTGCATGATTTGAATGGAACTAACCCGGACTGACGCTGTTTTCAGTAGAATTGCCATGGTGTTATTTTTGTGCAGAAATAAAAGTTCTCGGAATGACCTGAAAATCCACGGAGAATATTTTTGGAATATATAAAAAATACTGGCGAAAGAATCAAGGCCAGGGGGCCACACCCTGTCCACGAGGGTGGGGGCGCCTACCCCCTGGGCGCGCCCCCTGCCTCGTGGGCCCCCTGGTGCACCACCAATGTCCATCCTGACTCCATATATTCATGTTCGGGGATAAAAAAATCAGGGAGAAGGATTCATACCCCGAAGTGACAATAATCGGGATACTTACCAGTGATGACCGTAGTTTGAGGAGTTCATGTCTTCACTAAGTGTTAATGCTTTGGTCCGGTACTCTATTAAAAGGAGGTCCTAACATCCCTTAGTTTCCAATAGGACCCCGCTGCCACGGGAGGGTAGGACAAAAGATGGCATGCAAGTTCTTTTCCATAAGCACATATGACTATATTCGGAATACATGCCTACATTACATTGATGAACTGGAGCTAGTTCTGTGTCACCCTATGTTATAATTGTTGCATGAGGAATCACATCCGACATAATTATCCATCACTGATCCATTGCCTATGAGCTTTTCACATATTGATCTTTGCTTAGTTACTTTATCGTTGCCACTGTTACAATCACTACAAAACCACTACTGTTACTTTTGCTACCATTACCGCTACTATCATATTACTTTGCTACTAAAGACTTTGCTTCAGATATTAAGTCTTTCAGGTGCGGTTGAATTGACAACTCAACTATTAATACTTGGGAATATTCTTTGGCTCCCCTTGTGTCAAATCAATAAATTTGGGTTGAATACTCTACCCTCGAAAACTGTTGCGATCCCCTATACTTGTGGGTTATCAAGACTATTTTCTGGCGCCATTGCCGGGGAGCATAGCTCTATTCTTTGAGTCACTTGGGATTTATATCTGTTGATCACTACGAAAAACTTGAAAGATCAAAGAACCAAGATTTTTCCCTCAACTACGAGGGGAGGTAAGGAACTGCCATCTAGCTCTACACTTGATTCACCTTCTGTTTTGAGTAAACTTGCGACACCTACACATGCTATTGATTCTGATAGGTCGCATGTTATTGATGATGCCACTTCTGCTTTGCATGATGCTTATGATGAAACTGCTTCTATGCTTGATAATACTGTGCCACTAGGTGAATTTCTTGATGAACAACTTGCCAGGGCTAGAGAGAATGAAATTATTGAAACTGATAATATTGATGAAAGTGATGATGAAGATTCCCCCCAAGATATGAATTGCCTGTTGTGCCTAAGGGTTATGTTATGGATGAAGAAAATGCTAGAGATTTTCTTGCTTGCAATGATAGATATGATCTTAAGAAATTATTAGCTAAGCTTAAAGAAAAATCATTGAATGCTAGAATGAAATATAACTGTGCTTTTGCTAATTCACCTATCTGTATTTCCGATAAGGATTATGATTTCTCTATCATTCCCGAGTTAATTACATTGGTTGAATCTGATCCTTTCTATGGCTATGAATCTGAAACTATTGTGGCATATCTTACTAAATTAAATGATATAGCCACCCTGTTCACTAATGATGAGAAAACTTGCTATTACTTTATCCTTAAGTTATTTCCATTCTCATTAAAGGGTGATGCTAAAATACGGTTTAATTCTCTTGATCCTGGTTGTGTGCGTAGTCCCCAGGATATGATTTATTACTTCTCTGCTAAATATTTCTCCGCTCATAAGAAACAAGCTGCCTTAAGGGAAATATATAATTTTGTGCAAATTGAAGAAAAGAGTCTCCCACAAGCTTGGGGGAGGCTTCTTCGATTACTTAATGCTTTGCCTGATCATCCTCTCAAGAAAAATGAAATACTTGATATCTTTTATAATGGACTAACCGATGCTTCCAGAGACCACCTGGATAGTTGTGCTGGTTGTGTTTTCAGGGGAAGAACTATTGATCAAGCTGAATTGCTATTGAATAATATGTTGACTAATGAAAATGATTGGACACTTCCTGAACCAACTCCTAAGCCAACTCCAAAGAAAAGGGGTATTCTATTTCTCAGTCCTGAATATATGCAAGAGGCAAAGAAATCTATGAAAGAAAAAGGTATTAAAGCTGAAGATGTTAAGAATTTACAACCTATTGAAGAAATACATGGTCTTGATAACCCGACACAGGTAGTAAAGGTATATTCTCTCTATAGATTTGATGAAGGTGATATTCCTCGTTATAAGTCTGCTAGCCAATGCTTAGATGAGTTTGATAATTTTATTGTTAAACAGGAAAACTTTAATGCTTATGTTGGTAGACAATTGAAACGTAATGCTTATATGATTGAACACTTGAGTGATTCTATGGCTAGTGTTAAAGGTGAACTCAATATTATTAGTAAACATGCTTGTATGGTTACCACTCATGTAGAACAAGTACTTAAAGCTCAGAATGATTTTCTTAATGAATTAAACAATAAGAAAAATGATAATGCTGTTAGAGTTACGACTAGAGGGGGTAAGATGACTCGGGAACCGTTGTATCCTGAGGTCCATCCTAAGAGTTGAGCAAGATTCTTAGAGAGCCACTGTTGATGCACCTAGTTCTTCTAAGAGGAAGGAAAAAAGCAAATCGATAGGACTTTGCATGCTTCTAGTGAACCTGTTGTTGACACACCGGAGAATCCCAATGAAATTTCTCTTTCTGATGCTGAAACACAATCTGGTAATGAACATGAACCTAGTGATAATGTTAATGATGATGTTCATGTTGATGCTCAACCTAGTAATAACAATGATTTAGAGATTGAACCTACTGTTGATCTTGACAACCCAGAATCAAAGACTCAACGTTATGATAAGAGAGACTTTGTTGCTAGGGAGCATGGTAAAGAAAGAGAACCATGGGTTCAGAAACCCATGCCTTTTCCTCCTAAGCCATCCAAGAAAAAGGATGATGAGGATTTTGAGCGTTTTGCTGAAATGATTAGACCTATCTTTTTGCGTATGTGTTTGACTGATATGCTTAACATGAATCCTTATGCTAAGTACATGAAAGATATTGTTACAAATAAAAGAAAGATACCGGAAGCTGAAATTTCCACCATGCTTGCTAATTATACTTTTAAGGGTGGAATATCAAAGAAACTTCGAGTTCCAGGAGTACCAACTATACCATGCTCTATTAAAAGAAACTATGTTAAAACTGCTTTATGTGATCTTGGAGCAGGTGTTAGTGTTATGCCTCTCTCTTTATATCGTAGACTTGATTTGAATAAGTTGACACCTAATGAAATATCTTTGCAAATGGCTGATAAATCAACTGCTATACCTGTCGATATTTGTGAGGATGTGCCTGTTGTGGTTGTAAACGGTACTATTTTAACGGACTTTGTTATTCTTGATATTCCTGAGGACGATAGTATGTCCATTATTCTTGGAAGACAATTTTTGAATACTGCAGGGGCTGTTATTGATTGCAACAAAGGCAATGTCACTTTTCATGTTAATGGTAATGAGCATACGATACACTTTCCGAGGAAACAATCTCAAGTCCATAGTATCAATTCTATTAAAAAAAATTCAACGATTATTATTGGAGGTTTTGATTTTCCTATTCCTACTGTCAAGAAGAAATATGATATTCTTATTATTGGGGACATGCATATCCCCGTTGAGGTAAGTTAGTGTTATTCGAAAATTCTCCAGTTTCATGTTATTTGAAAAGAGTTTATTAACAAGACTTGATCAACCTTGTTAGTGGATTCCTTTTGATGAGCATGAGATGGATGAAGTTAGAAAGCACAACTCTGTGTACCCTCTTTTTACTTTCTGTTATTTAGATTAAATAAAGAAAAACAATAATATTTTTGTCTGTTTTCTGAATTATCCTTGCAATAAAAAAGTACCCTGAAAATAAAAGTTCTCCAAATGTCCTGAAAATTTAATATGATTTTTTCTAGAATATTTGAGAATTATTGGCACTAAGAACACACCAGGGGGACCTACCATGTGCCCATGAGGGTGGAGGGCACGCCCACCCCCCTTGGTGCGCCCCCTGCCTCGTGGACCCCACGTGGGTCCCCTCCACTCATCCCTGCACCCACACACTTCGTCTTGCTCCAGAAAAATCACCCACCAGCTCAAACCCGAGTCCTAGCTCATCTTGCTGCCATTTTTGATCTCCTTGCTCAAAGCTCCATTCACAAAACTACTTTGGGGGATTGTTCTTCGGTATGTGACTCCTCCAATGGTCCAATTAGTTTTTGTTCTAGTGCTTTATTTATTGCAAATTTTTGCTGCTTAGGTGACCCTATTCTTGAGCTTGCATGCCAAATTTATATGGTCCCAAGTAGTTGTAATGCATGATATGGCCTCTAGGCACTTGTAGGAGTAGTTGCTATCAATCTTGTTGAGTTTGGTTCACTTTTATTTTAAGTTACTAAAAATTTCAGAAATTTTTCAGAGGAAGAAATATGTTTAGAAAAATGTACCAAGGTGGTTCCTCAAAGAAGCAAGGACCCAGGCCCGCGATACATGAGCCGGACCATGAACTACCAAGAGAAGCTCCAGTGCGGCCTTGTGAATGGCCTTCAGAAGATTTTATGGTCCAAGCAGGAATTAAGGATGAATTTGACGCGTATGTGCGTAATGATGAACTTGAGGGCTTCGTGTCAGATAAGTGCCCCCAATATTACTACCTAACTGACTCATTTGTCAGAAGGTTTAAATTCACATCCTCACACAATTCTCACATGGTCCTGTTTGATCTTGATGATAAATCTTATACCATGGATTTAGAGGATTTTAATACTACTTGTAAACTCCCGCAGTGGGGTAGCGCTAGTGAACCTTGCAAATCTGAATATAAAGTCTTTCTTGCTAGTATAACTCTAGGGGAATCTAGAGAAATCACGCAAGCTACCATAGGGAGCATTCATTTTCCTACCATACATTATTTTGCTCTCTTTATAGGTAGATGCATTAATGGTAAGGATGAGGCATGTCACATGTGTGTTCCTGACCTCAGTGTTCTCAAGAGTGCTGTATTAGGAGATAGACAATATAACTTGGGGGCTATTGTTGCACATAGGTTGCATCTTAATAATTTGACTAGAGATTTGTTTGGTGGAATTTATGCAACTCGTGTAGCTAACTATCTTGGTATACCCATACGTGGAAATGTAATTGAGTTACCTCCTGCTTATTTAGATTTTAATGCTATGGTTCGCCATCAGTTTATTGAGAGGAATGAACAACCTCTCAAGTATCGACTAATCTTTGACAGGTGCCGCACTGTCCATGTTGCTCTCCCTGCTCCTACCTTCCTTGACTTTCAGACAAAAGGGAGATATGTTATAACTAGGGAGGAGGCGAACGAGTACGAGAGGAGGACGAAGGCAGCTCGCCTCTAAGCGGAAGCCCATGAGGCAATAGCTACTGCATCTCAGTACGACCCCAGCTTCAACTTTGGGTTTCCACCAGGCCAACCGTGGCCATAGACCAACTTAGGCCAAAAGCCTAAGCTTGGGGGAGTACGTATTCCTCACCGACATTACATTCATCTTCACACACTCATGCTAGTTCTCGGTACTCATACTTTTTCATTGTATCATCCTGTGGGGACCCCGATCCTAAGTCACACCGATCTAGCATGTAACACATCATATCACTTTGCGGCCTCATGCATGGTATTCCCACGGGTGCCACCTTACCTGGCCCGGTACCGTTTGCGCCTTTTGGCTCACGTCTATGATAGTGTCGCTAGCATCCATATGACAGAGAACCCGGGCCGACATGAATAGTCGTGAACCCAAGGTGGCACCAACTTACGGGGACAGGCATACATGAATCAACATCGAGCATGTCGGTCAGCAGTGTGTGAATCCGGGCTGTAGCACTATGCTAATAGGACTTCGGGAACCCGGGCTGTAGCAGGCTAGGCAGGACTCTGGATGTCACCGCGTGACATTTCCCCGAAGGAACAGACATAGGAACGAAGTGAATCACATGCCGGCCAGTCAAGTGTTCCGAAGCAGTAGTGCTGGGCTAGTAGGACTCCGGTGAACCGGACTGGAGCGGACTACTATGGCTCATGGAAGCACAAGACTACATTTCCCCATAAGAGAGGCTACCAGGGATAAACAACTAGGTTGTCGGACCCCACACATAGCAATAAACGTTACACGTACGCATAACATGCAAGTATGTGCTGTACAACATGGCATCACAACATAACTCAAACTCATATAGATAAAGGCCCAGAAGAGCCACATAGCATTCAATACAAACAGGGGTCTCATGACCCATCATTTAGAGCATACAAGCAACGGAAGCATTACATGTCTGAGTATAGACAACTACAAAAGGAAAAGACTAAGAGGCCTGACTAAACACGACCCTCCCAAGGGTACAAGATCGTAGCTGGGATACAAGCTACTCGCCGAGGTCACTAGTGTAACCAACTGCAAAACATAAATAAGAAAACGTGAGTACGAAGGTACTCGGCAAGTCTTACATCAGAACTATCTACGTATGCAACATTATCAACAAAGGGGGTGGTGGAGTCTTAACAGCAGCAAGCCAGCTTTGACTCAGTGGCTAACCTATACTACGAGTATCAGAAACTTCTTTCAGGTGAGGAGACGCACAGGAGCCCACATATTCACCATATCAATACACCACTATGGATCCATTCCTGTCTTCCTACGAGAAGGACATCCATAGCACTCACGCTTATCTTGCGTATTTTAGAGTATCCACTTCAACTTGTCTATGTACTACATAAGTCCTCCAAGTTTCCATATACGAGGAAAACGGCTATTCAAATAGATAATGTTAACCCTGCAGGGGTGTACTTCTTCACACATGCTCTCGCCACTTATCGCCTTGTACACGTCATGTAGCTCGGCAACCTTCAAGCGGAAGCCGGGAGAGGGTGTCGGCCACAACCTGACTAACCACACAAGTCTCTCGTCCAGGTTTATCACCTATTCGAGTTCCATCCGCAGGGAGTTCCGGCCGATATCTCTAGTACGGCCCCAAACGATGTGTGCAGGGTTCCCAAGCCCACCATCCGGGTGCCACTTGGTACATCGTGCCATGGTGCCTAGTCTGTCCCAAGCCCGTCCCGTCGGACACCACCTGGTAGACAAGTAGCACTACCTACAAATGCCAGAAACTAGTTGTAACTCCTGGACAGAGATCAAGTGGATTAATAAGCCGAGAGGGGCCAGATAACCGGAACCCAATGTGTGGTAGTAACTGGACTTGGATAACATACACAGAACTCAGTGCTGAGGGACGGTTCCAATGAGACAACCCACCATGTACTCCTACATGGCCTCTCATCGCTACCTTTACCAAAACGTGTTCACACACTTAGCCTTTATCAGTAGGACATGTTCACCACTCCAATTCATTCCCGATGAATCAGACCTGACACAACTCTAAGCATAGCTGGCATAAAGAAAACAAGCATGGATGAGTAGGAACAAAGGCTCAAGCAACTCCTACTCATGCTAGTGGGTTTCAACTATTTACTGTGGCAATGACAGGTCATGCAGAGGAATGGGTTCAACTACCGCCGTAGAAAGTAGCAGTTTGAATCATTGTTGTCCTAATGCAGTATAAGGAGCAGGATGGAGAGAGTGGGATTTATCGAAATGCTCAAGGGGGTTTTCTTGCCTGATAGAACGACGAAGGGGCACTGCTCCTCTAACAGGTACTCGAGAACACCATCCAGAGTGGGACCTATCGAGAAGAAACGGTGCCGGCAATCAATACACAGACAAATGCAACAAAATGATGCATGAACATTACATGTACAAATTCTAGTGTTTAGGCTAATGCAAGATGCTACCAATTGGTTGAAGCCCATTTGAATCAAAGATTCAAATGCGAATTCAAAATGAAGCATTTAAAATGCCCATATTATGTTTTCACTTATACAGCATGTATAAGTTGGGTTTTCATGCATGTAACGGGCATAAATGGATTCCTTGCATTTTTCTGATAATTTTTCATATATAAATTATTTCATTCTGAGCTACGGTTGAATTATTATGATTTTTTTGAAGTTTAGGAAATATTCTGAAATTTCCTGAGTTAAAATAATTCCAGAAAAAGAAACTACGCCAGCACTACGTCAGCATGACGTAAGCGAGTCAACGGGGTTGAACAGGTCAAACCTGACCAGTGGGTCCCATTGGTCAGTGACCCAGTCAACTAACTAAGTTAGTTAGTCCTAACTAACTGGGCAGGGCCCACTAGTCAGTGACTGTAGTAGCTAACCTAGTTAGTTAATTAGTGCTAACTATAGTAATTAGTCTGGTGGGGCCCGCAAGTCAGTGAGAGAGAGGGGGGAGGTCAAACTGGGCTGTGGGGTCAACCGACGCCGGTCAGAGGTCAGCGGTCGCCGGCGTTTAGCCGTTGGCGAGTCCAAACGCGGCGGTGCGCTGCGGGTTTTGCCTACAGGGGGCCATTTGGCGCGCGGAGTGCAGCTATAGGATGCGGACGCTGGTCCGCATCCAACCGTGGTGGTGGCGCGGCCGAGGAGTGGCCGGAGTGGTGCCGGCGACGACGAGTGCGGCTGCCGGAGCTCGGGTGCGCGCGGGGTTAGCGTTGCGGGGTGCAAGCGGGCAAGGGGAGGCGCTAGCAAGGCTCAACGCGGGGCAGCAAGCTCGGTGGACACGCATCTGGGACCAAATGGTCACCAGAGTGTTGCCGCCGACGAGCTCGGGCGGCGGCGCGGTTTGATCGACAAGGGGGCGACGGCTACGGGGCGTAAACGAGCTCGGGAAGAGGGGGAACAGATGCAGAATCTCACAGCGGAGGCGACGGGATGGTCAGCGGGCTCAGGGACGAGTTGGAGACGACGGTCGGGCACCGGCGATCTCGGCGGCCGAGAGGTTGAGGATGACGGAATTGATGCCGAAGCAGAGCTCCCGGCAATGTGTGGCTCGACGATGAGGACGAAGGCGACGAGGCGAATCCCTGGGGCTCGTCGGGGAGGCGAGAGGGAGGCGGTGGCCGCGGCAACGGCGAGCGGTGGCGTCGGCTACGCTCGGTGGCGCTGCGGGGAAGAGAAATCAGAGGAGGGGAGGAGCGCGTGAGAGAGTGAGAGAGGTCCAGGGGTGTGTGGCGACGCGAGGGATGTCCAGGCGATGGGAGGACAGCCAGGCAGGGTGGAGGTGGCGCACGGTGGTCGCGCACGTGCGTCGTGCCCAGCTTCTCCTCTGCCTACTGGCAAGAGGTAGAAGACGAGGCTGCCCCTGGTGGGCTGGGCAGCCAGGTGGGCTGACCAGCTGGGCTGTAACAGCCAGGCCTCAGGTAAGGTCCAGGTAGATGTTTTTCCTTTTTTGTTTTCTTTTCTATTTCTGACATTTGTTGTTGACATAAAAAATAAATACCAGCACAAATGTAAAAATGGTGAGATTCCTTGTGACCACTAGTTATGATATACCAGAGGCCCTCACCAAATTCCAACATTTTTGGAGCCTTTAAAATATTTATATTATTTAAACATCTCCAATTCAAATACATATGGGTTCATTCAAAAATCCAAAATGTTTAGCAAAAATGTGCATCTCCTCTGGTTGTTGCTTGCAACATTTTCCAAAGACCATGAACATTTTTGAAGAGCATTTTGGGGTTTATTGAAATTCCAATTTTAATTTGAACCTATTTGAATTTGCTTTGGTGCTAGTGTTTGAAACATCCCCATTTCAATTTCATTTGAAACTTAACATGATGCACAAAGCAAACCTATAACATACCAGAACTAGGGATGTGACAACTCGCCCCCACTCGAAAGAATCTCGTCCCGAGATTCAGGAGTTGTCGGAAAGAAAGCGGGGTACTCAAGTCGAAGACGATCTTCCCGCTCCCAAGTAGCTTCTCTCTCGGAATGATGAGACCACTAAACCTTGAGAAACTTGATGTTATGATGTCGAGTGACACGCTCTGCTTGATCCAGAATGCGAACGGGGTACTCTCGATAAGTGAGGTTATCTTGGAGATCAAGCGTTTCGTGGTCCACTCCGCGGATGGGATTCGAGAAGCAACGCCTGAGTTGAGAGACGTGGAAGACATCATGAACTCGAGAAAGATGTAGGGGTAGTTCCAACTGGTAGGCAACCTCTCCTCGTTTAGCGAGAATGCGAAAAGGACCCATGTAACAAGGAGCCAACTTGCCCTTGATACCGAAACGATGGGCACCCTTCAAAGGAGTAACCCGAAGGTAAGCCTTCTCGCCAACTTCATAAGCCACTTCCTTATGACGACGGTCATACTGGCTCTTTTGACGAGATTGGGCTGTTTTCAAATTCTCACGAATGATGTGAACTTGCTCTTCTGCCTACTGAATCATATCCGGTCCAAAGAATTGTCTTTCACCGGTTTCTGACCAGTTCAAAGGTGTTCGACATCTTTGTCCATACAGAATCTTGAAGGGTGCTTTCCTAAGACTGGATTGATAGCTATTGTTGTAAGCAAACTCGGCGAAAGGAAGACACTTCTCCCAATCCATACCGAATGAGATAACACAAGCTCTAAGCATGTCTTCGAGAATTTGGTTGACCCTTTCCACCTGACCACTTGACTGAGGGTGGAAAGCGGTACTGAAAGAAAGATGGGTTCCCATGGCATTCTGGAAACTTTCCCAGAAATGAGAGGTGAAAAGACTACCACAGTCTGAATTGATCTCTAGTGGGACACCATGGAGTGACACTATTCGGGAGATATATAAGTCAGCGAGCTGACTAGCAGTGATACTTTCTCGAACAGGTAGGAAGTGAGCCACTTTGGAGAGACGATCAATGACTACGAAGATAGCATTATTTCCTTTCTTGGTCCTGGGAAAGCCGGTGATGAAGTCCATACCAACTTTGTCCCATTTCCACTCGGGAATAAGTAAAGGTTGAAGGGTGCCAGCAGGTCTCTGATGCTCTTCCTTAACGCGACGACAAACGTCACAGTTGGCAATATACTAAGTGATTTCTCTCTTCATCCTAGTCCACCAGAACCTCTGGCGTAGGTCCTGATACATCTTGGTACTACTGGGATGAATCGTGAGAGGAGATTCATGGGCCTCCTTAAGGATCAGTTGCTGCATCTGTTGACATTTGGGAACCACCAAACGGTTTCCAAAGTAAACAACACCTCGTTCATCCATAGAGAAACAGTCGGCAACTCCCTTGGAAATATTTTTCTTGATCCCGGAGATTCCCGTATCATGCTTCTGAGCCTCTATGATCTGATCCGTAAGGGTAGGTTTCGCCACCAAGGTAGAAAGGGAACCATGAGGAGCTATGTGAAGGTTAAGCTTATAGAATTCCTCATGGAGGGGTGGTTGACATTGTTGCAACATGAGGTTGTTGCAATAGGATTTATGACTTAAAGCATCAGCCATGGCATTGGCTTTGCCTGGGGTGTAGGTGATTCCTAAGTCGTAATCCGAGATCAACTCCAACCAACGTCTCTGTCTGAGATTCAGATCCGGTTGGGTGAAGATATACTTGAGACTCCGATGGTCAGTGTAGATTTCACAACGGTTACCAAGAAGGTAATGTCGCCAGGTCTTAAGTGCATAGACTACGGCTGCAAGCTCCAGATCATGTGTAGGATAATTTTCCTCATGTGGATGCAACTGTCGAGATGCATAGGCAATCACATGACGATCCTGCATAAGAATGCAACCTAGCCCTTGACGCGAAGCATCGCAATAGATAACAAAGTCTTTAGTGAAATCCGATGGCACGAGTATGGGCGCAAAGGTCAGTCGTCTTTTCAGTTCCTGAAAACTGTGCTCACACTGTGGGGTCCACTCAAACCTTTTATCTTTCTGGAGAAGTTTTGTGAGGGGTTTGGCCACTTTGGAAAAGTTTTCAACGAAGCGGCGACAATAACTGGCTAGACCAAAGAAACTCCTAACTTGTTTGACCGTTTCGGGTGGAGTCCAATCGAGAACGGCTTTAACTCTCTCGGGATTGACAGCAATGCCCTTACCAGAGATCATGTGGCCCATATAGGTCACTTCTGGCAACCAAAATTCACACTTGGAGAACTTGGCATAAAGGCGGTGCTCTCTGAGTTTTTTCTAACACAAGTCTAAGATGTGCGACATGCTCTTCCTTGTTCTTTGAGTAAATAAGAATATCATCGAGATAAACCACGACGAACTTATCTAAGTACTCCATAAAGATCGAGTTCATTAAGTGGGAGAAAGTAGCTGGAGCATTGGTTAGGCCGAAATACATCACGGTGTACTCGTATTGACCATAACGAGTGACAAAGGCTGTTTTGGGGATGTCCCCGTTTCTGATTTTGATTTGGTGGTAGCCTAACCTCAAATCCATCTTGGAAAAGACCGAGGATCCAGCGAGCTGATCATACAGGTCGTTGATCCTGGGGAGCGGATACTTGTTCTTTATCATGACCACATTAACGGGACGATAATCTACAACCATCCGATCCGTACCATCCTTCTTCTTGACAAAGAGGACAGGACAAGCCCAAGGAGAAGAACTGGGATGGATGAAACCCTTTTGCAAGGACTCATCAAGCTGTTTCTTAAGCTCGGCTAACTCCAAAGGTGCCATCTTGTATGGTCTCCTAGAGATTGGAACAGTTCCTGGGATAAGTTCTATGACAAACTCTACATCTCTGTCAGGTGGGACACCTGGCAGTTCTTCTCGAAAGACATCCGGGAAGTCACAGACTACCAGAATATCTGCAAGGTCTGGAAGAGGGCTGACATTAAGAGAATAGAGTTGACGCCTTGCAACTCTAGTAGAGACAGTGACTATTTTGCTAGATGGATGTGTAAGTTGAACAGATCTGGTATAACAATCGATCTTGGCATGACGAGTTGTCATCCAGTCCATGCCCAAGATGATGTTAATGTCTGAAGACTTGAGAGGTATCATAGAAGCAAGGAATACCAGTCTGTTAACAAGGATTTCATTACCATGGCTTACCTTGGAGGTTTGCCATTTGGAACCAGGAGTGTGGATTATTAGTGGAGTCGGCATATCACAAAATGACATGTCGTGCAACCGAGCATAACCTTAGGATATGAAGGAGTGAGATGCTCCAGTATCAAACAGAACTGAAGCTGGGTGAAAATTGACAAGAAGCGTTCCCAATACGACGACGGGATCATCTTGAGCTTTTACAGATGAGACATGGTGCCCACATGCTCACTCAGTGGTGGCTGGCTTGGTACCGATCGTCTTTCCTGATGGCTTCTCATGGCCAACAGACCTCTCAGACTGTGGTGGAGTATAACTGGACTGAGGGCAGTCACGTGCATAGTGTCCTGGTTCTCCGCAGGTGAAGCAAGTTCCTGAGGTAGGACGTGGACCTACATTGGCAAGTGGTCCACTAATAGGCCTGGGTGGAGCACGTTGCTGAGCTGGGTGAGGCGCCACATCGGATGGCCTCGGTGCATATCCAGGTGGAAGAGCCGAGTTCAGAATCCAAATCCGTCGCTTCTGAGAGCCAGAGCGGGAGGAAGACCCCAGATCACGGTTGTGCTTACGAGACTCCTCGTAAGTGAGCTGAGCTGTCTCTGCATTAATGGCCTTGTTCATAAGAGCCTGGAAAATATCACAATGATGCAGGTGGAGATCATGACGCAACTTAGGGTTGAGACCCTTCCGGAACCTAGCCTGCTTCTTGGCGTCCGTGGACACTTCTTCTGTAGCATAGCGGGCGAGGTTTCCAAACTCTCTACTGTAAGCATCAACAGGCAGCTTACCCTGGGTAAAACTACAGAACTCTTCCCTCTTGAGGTCAATGAGAGCCTGAGGAATGTGGTGCTCATGAAAAGCCTTGGTGAAATCCCTCCAGGTAGGAATCTGGCCAGCTGGAAGCATAGCCTCATAGCTCTGCCACCAAATACTAGCAGGACCTTCCAGGTGATAGGTAGCATAGGTGACCTTGTCACCTTTAGCTACATTCGCAGAATACAACTTGTGAGTGATGCTTCAGAGCCAGTCATCTGCATCGAGTGGCTCAATGGAATGATGGAAGGTGGGTGGTTTCAGACCAATGAAGTCGGTGATGGAAACCAACTTCTTACGCTAATGAGCGGTGTTCTGCTCAATCTGTGCCAGCAAGCGGTTAGTCTCACGCTTGTTCCTCTCGGATGCTAACAAGAACTCTGCCATCAAAGGCTGGTCAGGAGGATCCTCATCCCTACCATCTCCGTGGTTCTTGCTATGAGCAACTGAACCTCGGTTAGCAGACGACATCCTGGCACAGAAACCAAGGAAACAAGGATGGAATTAGCATCGACATAAGGATGCGGAATGTAATGCAAAAGCATTGGAAACTCTTGAAATCCTAAGACAATTTCGGCAGCATAACGGCTGTAAATGCTCAAAAGGATTTTGAGACATTCATCAAAGGAATAGCATAATCAATCAGCATCATAATATCAAGGTTCTGGGTCAAACTGAGGACACACGGAAGTAGTAGAACTGTTCGGAGACACAACCCAACAATCCTAAGACTTTACGGTTTAGTAACACATCATCCTGAGAGATAGAGGAGAAGCCTAGGCCTTAACCCTCGTAGAAAAGAAGAGGCTGACTCAGAAAGAATAACATGAGGTAAAGGGGTAAAAAGAGCCTTACGTTCCCTTCCACAATCGATTCCCTTATATAACTAAAGCATTTCTAGACTCAACTTTGACCAGTTTGGCTTGGTAATCCTACAGTCAGTCAGGCTCTGATACCAACGGTGTCGGGACCCCGATCCTAAGTCACATCGATCTAGCATGTACCACATCATATCACTTTGCGGCCTCACGCACGGTATTCCCACGGGTGCCACCTTACCTGGCCCAGGACCGTTTGTGGCTTTTGACTCACGTATATGATAGTGTCGCTAGCATCCATATGATAGAGAACCCGGGCCGACATGACTAGTTGTGAACCCAAGGTGGCACCAACTTACGGGGACAGGCATACATGAATAAACATCGAGCATGTCGGTCAGCAGCGTGTGAATCCGGGCTGTAGCACTGTGCTAACAGGACTCCGGGAACCCGGGCTATAGCAGGCTAGGCAGGACTCCGGATGTCACCGCGTGACATTTCCCCGAAGGGACAGACACAGGAATGAAGTGAATCACATGCCGGCCAGTCAAGTGTTCCGGAGCAGTAGTGCTGGGCTAGCAGGACTCTGGTGAACCGGGCTGTAGCGGACTACTATGGCTCATGGAAGCACAAGACTACATTTCCCCATAAGAGAGGCTACCAGGGATAAACAACTAGGTTGTCGAACCCCACACATAGCAATACACGTTACACATACGCATAACATGCAAGTATGTGTTGTACAACATGGCATCACAAGATAACTCAAACTCATATAGATAAGGCCCAGAAGAGCCACATATCATTCAATACAAACAGGGGTCTCATGACCCATCATTCAGAGCATACAAGCAACTGAAGCATTACATGTCTGAGTACAGACAACTACAAAAGGAAAAGACTAAGAGGCCTGACTAAACACAACCCTCCCAAGGGTACAAGATCGTAGCTGGGATACAAGCTACTCGTCGAGGTCACTAGTGTAACCAACTGCAAAACATAAATAAGCAAACGTGAGTACGAAGGTACTCAGCAAGTCTTACATCAGAACTATCTACGTATGCAACATTATCAACAAAGGGGGTGGTGGAGTCTTAACAGCAGCAAGCCAGCTTTGACTCAGTGGCTAACCTATACTACGAGTATCAGAAACTTCTTTCAGGTGAGGAGACGCACATGAGTCCACATATTCACCATACCAATACTCCACTATGGATCCGTTCCCGTCTTCCTACGAGAAGGCCATCCATAGCATTCACGCTTATCTTGCGTATTTTAGAGTATCCACTTCAAGTTTTCTATGTACTACATAAGTCCTCCAAGTTTCCATATCTGAGGAAAACGGCTATTCGAATAGATAATGTTAACCCTGCAGGGGTGTACTTCTTCACACACGCTCTCGCCACTTATCGCCCTGTACACGTCATGTACCTCGGCAACCTTTAGGCGGAAGCCGGGTGAGGGTGTCGGCCACGACCTGACTAACCACACAAGTCTCTCGTCTAGGTTTATCGCCTATTCGAGTTCCATCCGCAAGGAGTTCCGTCCGAAGTCTCCAGTACAGCCCCAAACAATGTGTGCAGGGTTCCCAAGCCCACCATCCAGGTGCCACTTGGTACACCGTGCCACGGTGCCTAGTCTGTCCCAAGCCCATCCCGTCGGACACCACCTGGTAGACAAGTAGCACTACCTACAAACACCAGAAACTAGTTGCAACTCCTGGACAGAGATCAAGTGGATTAATAAGCCGAGAGGGGCCGGATAACCGGAACCCAATGTGTGGTAGTAACTGGATTTGGATAACATACACATAACTCAGTGCTGAGGGACGGTTCCAATGAGACAACCCACCATGTACTCCTACATGGCCTCTTATCGCTACCTTTACCAAAACGTGTTCACACACTTAGCCTTTATCAGTAGGACATGTTCACCACGCCGATTCATTCCCGATGAATCAGACCTGACACAACTCTAAGCATAGCTGGCATAAAGAAAACAAGCATGGATGAGTAGGCACAAAGGCTCAAGCAACTCCTACTCATGCTAGTGGGTTTCAACTATTTACTGTGGCAATGACAGGTCATGCAGAGGAATGGGTTCAACTACCACAGCAGAAAGTAGCAGTTTGAATCATTGTTGTCCTAATGCAGTATAAGGAGCAGGAGCGAGAGAGTGGGATTTATCGAAATGCTCAAGGGGGTTTGCTTGCCTGATAGAACGACGAAGGGGCACTGCTCCTCTGACAGGTAGTCGGGAACACCTTCCGGAGTGGGACCTATCGAGAAGAAACGGTGCCGGCAATCAATACACAGACAAATGCAACAAAATGATGCATGAACATTACATGTACAAATTCTAGTGTTTAGTCTAATGCAAGATTCTACCAATTGGTTGAAGCCCATTCGAATCAAAGATTCAAATGCGAATTCAAAATGAAGCATTTAAAATCCCCATATTATGATTTCACTTCTACAGCATGTATAAGTTGGGTTTTCATGCATGTAACTAGCATAAATGGATTCCTTTCATTTTTCTGATAATTTTTCATATATAAATTATTTCATTCTGAGCTACGGTTGAATTATTATGATTTTTTCATGTTTAGGCAATATTCTGGAATTTCCTGAGTTAAAATAATTCCAGAAAAAGAATAACAGCGCCAACACTATGTCAGCATGACGTAAGCGAGTCAACGGGGCTGAACAGGTCAAACCTGACCAGTGGGTCCCACTGGTCAGTGACCCAGTCAACTAACTAAGTTAGTTAGTCCTAACTAACTAGGCAGGGCCCACTAGCCAGTGACTGTAGTAGCTAACCTAGTTAGTTAATTAGTGCTAACTATAGTAATTAGTCAGGCGGGGCTCGCAAGTTAGTGAGAGAGAGGGCAAACTGGGTTGTGCGGTCAACCCACGCCGGTGAGAGGTCAGCGCGGCGTTTAGCCGCCGGCGAGTCCAAACGCGGCGGTGCGCTGCAGGTTTTGCCTACAGGGGGCCATTTGGCGCGCGGAGTGTAGCTATGGGATGCGGACGCTCGTCCGCATCCAACCGTGGTGGTGGCGCGGCCGGGGAGTGGCCGGAGTGGCGCCGGCGACGACGAGTGCGGCGGCCGGAGCTCGGGGGCGCGCGGGGTTAGCGTTGCGGGGTGCAAGCGGGCAAGGGGAGGCGCTAGCGAGGCTCAGCGCGGGGCAGCAAGCTCGTTGGACACGCGTCTTGGACCAAATGGTCACCAGAGCGTTTCCGCCGATGAGCTCGGGCGGCGGCGCGGTTCAGTTGACAAGGGGGCGACGGCTGCGGGGCGTAAACGAGCTCGGGAAGAGGGGGAACAGACGCAGAATCTCACAGCAGAGGCGCCGGGAGGGTCAGCGGGCTCGGGGACGAGTCGGAGACGAAGGTCGGGCGCCGGCGATCTTGGCGGCCGAGAGGTTGAGGACGACAGAATTGATGGCGAAGCAGAGCTCCCGGCGATGTGTGGCTCGACGATGAGGACAAAGGAGACGAGGCGAATCCCTGGGGCACGTCGGGGAGGCGAGAGTGAGGCGGTGGCCGCGGCAATGGCGAGCGGTGGCGTCGGCTGCGCTCGGTGGCGCTGCGGGGAGGAGCGCGGGAGAGAGTGAGAGAGGTCCAGGGGTGCGTGGCGACACGAGGGAGGTCCAGGCGACGGGAGGACAGCCAGGCAGGGTGGAGGTGGCGCGTGGTGGCCGCGCGCGTGCGTCGTGCCCAGCTTCTCCTCTGCCTACTGGCAAGAGGTAGAAGACGGGGTTGCCCCTGGTGTGCTGGGCCGCCAGGTGGGCTGGCCAGCTGGGCTGTAACAGCCAGACCTCAGGTAAGGCCCAGGTAGGTGTTTTCCCTTTTTTGTTTTCTTTTCTATTTCTGACATTTGTTTTTGACTTAAAAAATAAATACCAGCACAAATGTAAAAATGTTGAGATTCCTTGTGACCACTAGTTATGATATACCAGAGGCCCTCACCAAATTCCAACATTTTTGGAGCCTTTAAAATATTTATATTATTTAAACAGCTCCAATTCAAATACATATGGGTTCATTCAAAAATCCAGAATGTTTAGCAAAAATGTGCATCACCTCTAGTTGTTGCTTGCAACATTTTCCAAAGACCATGAACATTTTTGAAGAGCATTTTGGGTTTATTGAAATTCCAATTTTAATTTGAACCTATTTGAATTTGCTTTAGTGCTAGGGTTTGAAACAACCCCATTTCAATTTCATTTGAAACTTAACATGATGCACAAAGCAAACCTATAACGTACCAGAACTAGGGATGTGACACATCCATGTTAGTTTATTTTCTGTTTTAAGCTTTCTTCTTGTGTGTTTGAAAAATCTTAATAAAAACAAAAATAAATTAGTTGTAGCTTTTAGCTAGTTTACTTTCCATGCTTGTAGTAGTAGTAATTAAAAGAAAACTCAAAAAGATTTCTCGTTATTCTTTTGGTTGTTGGGAGCTTTCCTGTGTATATAGTTTTGTTTCTTTTCTTTTCTTTGGGGGTCGAGAGGACAAGACCATGATGAAAATGTTGAGTGGCTCTCATATGCATTATTGTTGATCTAACAGAGAGCCCATATTACCTTGTCTTCTCCCATGAATTGAATGCTCGCAGATTTCATCTTAGTCTAATGTACATGCACTATTATTATTATCCACACCGTTCAGTCATGCAAGTGAAAGGCAATAATGACGATATATGATGAACTGATTGAGATAAGAGAATCTGGTATGAACTCGACCTCTCTTCTTTTTGTAAATATGATTAGTTCATCGTTCTTCATTCAGCCTATTATGAATGAAACATGTTTGCAATGACAATTAGATATTATAGTTGCTTATGCCATGCTTAATTAGCTAGGAGTTTATAATGGTTTACCTTGCGTGCCAACATGTTATTAAAATGGTTGTGATGTGGTATGATGGGGTGGTATCCTCCTTTCAACGATCCGAGTGGCTTGACTTGGCAAATGTTCACGCACGTAGTTGAAACAAAATCAACATAGCCTCCACGATATTTATGGTCATGGTGAATTATATCATGTTCATGCTTGCACTCAATGTTGATTAATTTTAATGCATGTTAATGACTGTTGTCACTCTCTAGCTGGTCGCTTCCCAGCCTCTTTCTAGCCTTCACTTGTACTAAGCGGGAATACTGCTCGTGCATCCAACTCCATAAACCCAAAAGGTTATTCCATATGAGTCCACCATACCTTCCTATATGCGGTATCGACCTGTCGTTCCAAGTAAATTTGTATGTGCCAAACTCTAAACCTTCAAATGAAATTATGTTTTGTATGCTCGAATAGCTCATGTATCAACTAGGGATGTCCGTATCTTCCATGCTAGGAGGGTTATTCTCAAGAGGAGTGGACTCCACTCCTCACTCACGAGAAAATGGCTGGTCAACGGGATGCCCAGCCCCATGTTCAAATCAAATCAAAATAATTGCAGACAAAACTCCCCCAAGATTGTTATTAGTTGGAGGCACCTGTTGTTTAGGACAAGCCAAGGAATGATGTTTGTTGGTGGTAGGGGGGTATAAACTTTACTATTCTTCTTGGGAACCGTCTATAATGTGTGTAGCATGGAAGATATCGAGATCTATCGGTTGTTATGTTGATAATGAAAGTATACCGCTCAAAATATTATTCACCTCTATTTCAAAGCCGAGCTCTGGCACCTCTACAAATCCATGCTTCCCTCTGCGAAGGGCCTATCTATTTACTTTTATGCTGACTCATCATCCTCTTATTAAAAAGCACCAGTTGGAGAGCACCGCTATCATTTGCATTCATTACTATTAATTTATATTGAGTATGACTATGATTGGATCTCTTTTACCATGAATTACAATGTTTAGTCAGTCCTTGATCTTTAAAGGTGCTCTGCATTTATATTTTGCGGTCTCAGAAAAGGCTAGCGATATACCATCTTGTTATATCATATCGTGATTGTTTTGAGAAAGTGTTGTCGCCCGAGATATATTATTATTGCTCGCTAGTTGATTATGCCATTGATATGAGTAAACATGAGACATAAATGTTATTGTGAATATGGTTAGTTCATAATCTTTACTGAAAACTTGAATGCTGGCTTTACATATTTTCAACAACAAGAGCAAACAGAGTTTGTAAAAGTTTTTCTTTATCACTTTCAGTTTTTCAACTGAGTTGCTTGAGGACAAGCAAAGGTTTAATCTTGGGGGAGTTGATACGTCTCCAACGTATCTACTTTTCCAAACACGTTTGCCCTTGTTTTGGACTCTAACTTGCATGATTTGAATGGAACTAACTCGGACTGACGCTGTTTTCAGCAGAATTGCTATGGTGTTATTTTTGTGCAGAAATAACCTGAAAATCCACGGAGAATATTTTTGGAATATATAATAAATACTGGCGAAAGAATCAAGGCCGGGGGGCCCACACCCTGTCCACGAGGGTGGGGGCGCGCCTACCCCCCTGGGCGTGCCCCTGCCTAGTGGGCCCCTTGGTGCTCCACTGACGTCCATCCCGACTCCATATATTCACGTTGGGGGAGAAAAAAATCAGGGAGAAGGATTCATGGCATTTTACGATACGGAGCCGCCGCCAAGGCCTAAACTCTCTCGGGAGGGCTTATCTGGAGTCCGTTCGGGGCTCCTGAGAGGGGAATCCGTCGCCATCATCATCATTAACCTTCCTCCATCACCAATTTCATGATGCTCACCGCCGTGCATGAGTAATTCAATCATAGGCTTGCTAGACGGTGATGGGTTGGATGAGATTTATCATGTAATCGAGTTAGTTTTGTTAGGGTTTGATCCTTAGTATCCATTATGTTCTGAGATTGATGTTGCTATGACTTTTCTATGCTTAATGCTTGTCACTAGGGCCCGAGTGCCATCATTTCAGATCTGAACCTATTATGTTTTCATGAATATATGTGAGTTCTTGATCCTGTCTTGCAAGTCTTTAGTCACCTATTATGTGTTATGATCCGTTAACCCTAAAGTGACAATAATCGGGATACTTACCGGTGATGACCGTTTCATGTATTCACTATGTGTTAATGCTTTGGTCCGGTACTCTATTAAAAGGAGGCCTTAATATCCCTTAGTATCCAATAGGACCCGCTGCCACGGGAGGGTAGGACAAAAGATGTCATGCAAGTTCTTTTCCATAAGCACGTATGACTATATTCGGAATACATGCCTACATTACATTGATGAACTGGAGCTAGTTCTGTTTCACCCTATGTCATAACTATTGCATGAGGAATTGCATCCGACATAATTATCCATCACTGATCCATTGCCTACAAGCTTTTCACATATTGCTATTTGCTTAGTTACTTTACCATTGCCACTGTTACAATCACTACAAAACCACTACTGTTACTTTTGCTACCGTTACCGCTACTATCATATTACTTTGCTACTAAATACTTTCCTGCAGATATTAAGTCTTTCAGGTGCGGCTGAATTGACAACTCAACTGTTAATACTTGGGAATATTCTTTGGCTCCCTTGTGTCGAATCAATAAATTTGGGTTGAATACTCTACCCTCGAAAACTATTGCGATCCCCTATACTTGTGGGTTATCAACGGTACATAGACAGATGTATCTCATCTGGAAAACTACTGAAGCAGAAGGCGAATATTGAGCCTTCATTGATGTTGAAGGTCTTTGTAACTTTAGGCCAGTGCATGTGGATGATTGACCGTCCATCCTTCGTCCTCTTCAGAAACACTTCAATATTTAACCGTGGGTGTTGTATGAATACCTTCCTTGCCTCCTAACCATACAGGTGGTTTGAGAGGTAATCATCAGTGAACGGCTTTGGAAAGGCCTGAAAACAAGGATGTGCATGAATATCTTCTCTATATTGGAAATGGGGCAAAGGAATAAAAAAGGCAAGGTATAATAGTCAGTACCATCATGTAGTGAACTGATGTCTTCTTCATTGTGCAGACAAAGATCTTGTTGTTTTTTGTCGCTAATTTCTTTATCCTGACAATCTTTCTGAGTTTCTTGACTTGACTGATATTCATGGACAACTCATTTACCCATATGCAAAAAGGGTCGAATAGTGGGTCAAAACCTATGATAGTAGGACCTACATGTGCAAGACCAAATTGTTAAAAACCTAAATATTAGAATGGTTCCTGCAATTGCACAATAATGTGCTATTAGACAATGGACCGTGCGCGTGCTAACCTCGATTGTAAACCTTAGTGCTTCCCATTGTTTCCCTGCAACACATATAAGGTAGTTAGTCATCAGGTTAAGTAAGGGTTCGCATGCTATCAGTAAAATATGTTGACGAAAAATAAGCACATTGCAGATTCATCAGATTAATTCAAGCCACATGGAAAACCCATTTATCCAAACCAAGCATGATTAAGAACTAGGAAATATGGCACTTGTATATGTTTCTCATGTATTAAGTGCAGCCAAATTCGATTTATCCCTCACATGCACAATAATACAAAATTCTACCCACGACAATTGGATATCGCATTGCAGAATTGAACCAAGCAGTTAACTAAACACCACAACAAATGAACCAACATTAACTGAGCACCACATTACACAATATAACATACTCCTAATAGAAGATCAGATAGTTAATCAAACAGTTAACTACAGCCAATTGTAGCAATTGTATTTGTTTCTCATGTATTTACTACAACCAAATTCAATTTATTCCTCACATGGTATACAATAACAGAATGCACCCACAACTATTGAACATTGCATCGCAGAATTGAACCAAACAGTTAACTAAACACCACAACACAAATGAACCAAACGTTACCTGAGCACTGATAACCCACACGTATAGGGGATCGCAACAGCTTTCGAGGGTAGAGTATTCAACCCAAATTTATTGATTCGACACAAGGGGAGCCAAAGAATATTGTCAAGTATTAGCAGCTGCGTTGTCAATTCAACCACACCTGGGAACTTAGTATCTGCAGCAAAGTGTTTAGTAGCAAAGTAATATGATAGTGGTGGTAGCGGCAACAAAAGTAAAGACAGCAAAAGTAATGCTTTTGGTATTTTGTAGTGATTGTAACAGTAGCAGCGGGAAAGTAAATAAGCGAGAACCAGTATATGGAAAACTCGTAGGCACCGGATCAGTGATGGATAATTATGCCGGATGCGGTTCATCATGTAACAGTCATAACATAGGGTGACACAGAACTAGCTCCAATTCATCAATGTAATGTAGGCATGTATTCCGTATATAGTCATACGTGCTTATGGAAAAGAACTTGCATGACATCTTTTGTCCTACCCTCCCGTGGCAGCGGGGTCCTATTGGAAACTAAGGGATATTAAGGCCTCCTTTTAATAGAGAACCGGAACAAAGCATTAGCACATAGTGAATACATGAACTCCTCAAACTATGGTCATCACCGGGAGTGGTCCCGATTATTGTCACTTCGGGGTTGCCGGATCATAACACATAGTAGGTGACTATAGACTTGCAAGATAGGATCAAGAACTCACATATATTCATGAAAACATAATAGGTTCAGATCTGAAATCATGGCACTCGGGCCCTAGTGACAAGCATTAAGCATAGCAAAGTCATAGCAACATCAATCTCAGAACATAGTGGATACTAGGGATCAAACCCTAACAAAACTAACTCGATTACATGATAAATCTCATCCAGCCCATCACCGTTCAGCAAGCCTACGATGGAATTACTCACGCGCAGTGGTGAGCATCATGAAATTGGTGATGGAGGATGGTTGATGATGACGACGGCGACGAATCCCCCTCTCCGGAGCCCAGAACGGACTCCAGATCAGCCCTCCCGAGAGGTTTTAGGGCTTGGCGGCAGCTCCGTATAGTAAAACGCGATGATTTCTTCTCTCTGATTTTTTCTCATCGAAACTCAATATATGGAGGTGGAGTTGGAGTTGGAGTCGGAGATGCAACAGGGGGCCCACGAGGTAGGGGGGCGCGCCCTAGGGGGGCACCCTCGTGAGAAGGGTGTGGGCCCCCTGTTCTTCATCTTTGGCGAGGATTTTTTATTGTTTTTTCCAAGATGTTCCATGGAGGTTCAGGTCATTCCGAGAATATATTTGTTTTCTGCACATAAAACAACGCCATGGTAATTCTGCTGAAAACAACGTCAGTCCAGGTTAGTTCCATTCAAATCATACAAGTTAGAGTCCAAAACAAGGGCAAAAGTGTTTGGATAAGTAGATACGACAGAGACGTATCAACTCCCCCAAGCTTAAACCCTTGCTTGTCCTCAAGCAATTCAGTTGACAAACTGAAAGAAAGAAAGAAAAACTTTTACAAACTCTGTTTGCTCTTGTTGTTGTAACTATGTCAAGCCAGCATTCAAGTTTTCAGCATAGATCATAACTAACCACATTTGCAATAATTCTCAGGTCTCACAATTACTCATATCAATAGCATAATCAACTAGCAAGTCATAATAATAAATCTCGGATGACAACACTTTCTCAAAACAATCATAATATGATATAACAAGATGGTATCTCGCTAGCCCTTTCTGAGACCGCAAAACATAAATGCAGAGCACCTTTAAAGATCAAGGACTGACTAGACATTGTAATTCATGGTAAAAGAGATCCAATCATAGTCATACCCAATATAAATTAACAGTGATGAATGCAAATGACAGCTGTGCTCTCCAGCTAGTGCTTTTTAATAAGAGGGTGATGACTCAACATAAAAGTAAATGGATAGGCCCTTCGCAGAGGGAAGCAGGGATTTGTAGAGGTGCCAGAGCTCGGTTTTGAAATAGAGATAAATTGTATTTTGAGCGGTATACTTTCATTGTCAACGTAACAACTAAGAGATGGCGATATCTTCCATGCTAAACACATTATAGGCGGTTCCCAAACAGAATGGTAAAGTTTATACTCCCCCTCCACCAACAAGCATCAATCCATGGCTTGCTCGAAACAACGAGTGCCTCCAACATACATCAGGTCCCAGGGGGAGTTTTGTTTGCAATTAATTTTGATTTAGTTTGCATAAAGCATGGGACTGGGCATCCCGGTGACCAGCCATTTTCTCGTGAGTGAGGAGCGGAGTCCACTCCTCTTGAGAATAACCCGCCTAACACGGAAGATAAGGACAGCCTTTGTTGATACATGAGCTATTCGAGCATACAAAACAGAATGTTTATTTGAAGGTTTAGAGTTTGGCACATACAAATTTACTTGGAACGGCAGGTAGATACCGCATATAGGAAGGTATGGTGGACTCATCTGGAATAACTTTGGGGTTTAAGGGATTGGATGCACAAGCAGTATTCCCGCTTAGTACAAGTGAAGGCTAGCAAAAGACTGGGAAGCGACCAACTAGAGAGCGACAACAGCCATGTACATGCATTAAAATTAATAAACATTGGATGCAAGCATGAGTAGGATATAATCCACCATGAACATAAATATCGTGAAGGCTATGTTGATTTTGTTTCAACTACATGCGTGAACATGTGCCAAGTCAAGTCACTTAAATCATTCAAAGGAGGATACCACCCCATCATACCACATCATAATCATCTCAATAGCATGTTGGCATACAAGGTAAATCATTATAACTCATAGCTAATCAAGCATGGCACAAGCAACTATGATCTCTAATTGTCATTGCAAACATGTTTATTCATAATAAGCTGAATCAAGAACGAGGGACTCATCATATTTACAAAAACAAAAGAGGTCGAGTTCATACCAGCTTTTCTCATCTCAGTCAGTCCATCATATATCATCATAATTGCCTTTCACTTGCACGACCGAACGGTGTGAATAATAATAAGAGTGCACGTGCATTGGACTAAGCTGGAATCTGCGAGCATTCAATAAACAGGAGAAGACAAGGCAATATGGGCTCTTGGTTAAATCAACAATAATGCATATAAGAGCCACTTCAACAATTTAATTATGGTCTTCTCCTACTGACCCCCAAAGAAAAGAAAAGAAATAAAACTATTTACACGGGAAAGCTCCCAACAAGCAAAAGAAGAACGGGAAATATTTTTGGGTTTTCTTTTTAATTATTACTACTACAGCAGAAAAATAAACTACTACTAATTTTTTTGGTTTTTCTTAAGGTTTAACAAACACACAAGAAGAAAGCAGGAAAAAGAAAATAAACTAGCATGGATATTACAGTGAAAAAGTATGAGCACCGACATCTAGCAATGAGTGTGTGTGAACATAAATGTAATGTCGGTGAGAAATACGTACTCCCCCAAGCTTAGGCTTTTGGCCTAAGTTGGTCTATGGCCACGGCTGGCCTGGCGGATATCCATAATAATAGTTGTTGGGGTCGTACTGTGATGAGGAAGGATAGTTGGGATCATACTGATGTGCAGCGGTTATCGCCTGCTGAGCTGCAGCGTGGAGTCGGGCTGCCTCCGCTCTCCTCTCGTACTCTTCTGCCTCCTCTCTGGTAATAACATATCTTCCTTTTGTCTGTGAATCAAAGAAGGCAGGAGCAGGGAGAGTAATACGGAAAACACGCCGTTTATCAAAAATTAAGCGATATAAGAGAGGTGATTCAGGCCTCTCGACAAACTGGTGCGAAGCCATAGAGTTATAATCTAAATATGCAGGAGGCAACTCCATATCACCCTCACGAATATCTATTTCAAGAAAATGAGCTAAGCGGGTTGCATAAATTCCTCCAAAGAAATCTCCATTATGTCTATTATGATGCAACCTACGAGCTACAATGGCTCCCATATGATAAGATTGGTCCCCTAACACAGCACTCCTAAGAATGCTGAGATCAGGGACACACATGTGACATGCTTCATCCTTAGCATTTATGCATCTACCGATGAAGAGAGCAAAATAATGTATAGCAGGAAAGTGAATGCTCCCTATGGTAGCCTGCGTTATGTCTCTAGATTCCCCCACAGTTATACTAGCAAGAAAGTTTCTAAATTCAGATTTAGGGGGATCCCTAATACTGCCCCATGATGGAAGTTTGCAAGCAGAAGTGAAATCCTCTAGGTCCATGGTATAAGATTTGTCATAAAGATCAAACATGACTGAAGGAGAATTACGCGAAGATGAATACTCAAACCTCCTCACAAATGAACTTGTGAGATCATGATACTGGGGGCATTTGTTAGCCTCAAAATCCTCAAGACCGGCATTGCGCAAATATGCTTTGAATTCTTCTTTAATTCCCGCACGGTCCATAAAATTTTTCGACGGCCATTCGCAGGGCCGTACTGGAGCGTCTCTTGGTGGAGCCTCGTCAGCATCACGCATAGCAATCCTGGGTCCTTGCTTCTTAGAGGAACCACCTTGGAACATCTTCCTAAACATATTGTTTTTCTCTGAAAAATTCTGAAATTTTTAGTAACTTCAAAATAAAAGTAAACCAAACTCAATAATATTGATAGCAACTACTCCTACAAGTGCCTAGAGCCTATATCAAGCATTAGAACTACTTGGAACCATATAAATTTGACATGCAAGATCAAGAAAATGGTCACCTATGCAGCACAAATTTGCAAAGAATAAAGCACTAGAACAAAACTAATTGGACCAATGGAGGAGTCACATACCAAGGAACAATCTCCCCAAGCAGTTTTGCGAGAGGTGCTTTGAGCAAGGAGATCGAAAATCACAGCAAAAGTGACTGGAACTCGTGCTTGAGTTGGTTTTTCGGGTTTGTGTGAGATATAGGAAGAAGATGGGTGCTGGGATAAGTGGGGGAGGGCCACCGTCGGCCCACGAGGCAGGGGGCGCGCCCTATAGGGGGGGCGCCCACCACCCTCGTGGCCAGGTGGCAGCTCCTCCCGCGGTAATTTTTGCACAGTAAATCCTCAAATATTCCCGAAAAAATCATATTAAATTGCCATGGCATTCTGAGGACTTTTATTTTCGGGATATTTTTATATTGCACAGATAAGTCAGGAAATAGATAGAAAATACTATTTTTACTTTATTTAATATAAATAACAGAAAGTAAAAGTGGGGTACAGAAGGTTGTGCTTCTAGTTTCATCCATCTCATGCTCATCAAAAAGAATCCACTAACAAGGTTGATCAAGTCTTGTTAACAAACTCATTCTGATAATCATGAAACTGGAGAAATTTCGAATAACACTAAGTTACCTCAACGGGGATATGAACATCCCCAATAATAAGAATATCATATTTCTTCTTAACAGTAGGAAGAGGAAATTCAAAACCTCCAAATATAATCGATGGAATTTTTCCAATAGAGTTGATACTATGAACTCGAGGTTGTTTCCTCGCAAAGTGTACCGTATGCTCATTACCATTAACATGAAAAGTGACATTGCCTTTGTTGCAATCAATAACAGCCCCTGCAGTATTAAGAAAAGGTCTTCCAAGAATAATAGACATACTATCATCCTCGGGAATATCAAGAATAACAAAGTCCGTTAAAATAGTAATGTTTGCAACAACAACAGGCACATCCTCACAAATACCGACAGGTATAGGAGTTGATTTATCAGCCATTTGCAAAGATATTTCAGTAGGTGTCAGCTTATTCAAGTCAAGTCTACGATATAAAGAGAGAGGCATAACACTAACACCGGCTCCAAGATCACATAAAGCAGTTTTAATATAATTTCTTTTAATGGAGCAAGGTATAGTAGGTACTCCGGGGTCTCCAAGTTTCTTTGGTATTCCACCCTTAAAAGTATAATTAGCAAGCATGGTGGAAATTTCAGCTTCCGGTATCTTTCTTTTATTAGTAATGATATCCTTCATATATTTAGCATAAGGATTTGTTTTGAGCACATCAGTTAATCTCATACGCAAAAAGATAGGCCTAATCATTTCAGCAAAGCGCTCAAAATCCTCATCATCCTTTTTCTTGGATGGTTTCGGAGGAAAAGGCATGGGTTTCTGAACCCAAGGTTCCCTTTCTTTACCATGTTTCCTAGCAACAAAGTCTCTTTTATCATAACGTTGATTCTTTGATTGTGGGTTATCAAGATCAACAACAGGTTCAATTTCTACATCATTATCATTACTAGGTTGAGCATCATCATGAACATCATCATTAATATTTTTACTAGGTTCATGTTCATTACCAGATTGTGTTTCAGCATCAGACATAGAAATATCATTTGGATTATCAGGTGGTTCAGCAATAGGTTCACTAGAAGTTTGCACAGTTCTATCATTTTTCTTCTTCTTCTTTTTAGAAGAACTAGGAACATCAATATTATTTCTTTGAGAATCTTGCTCGATTCTCTTAGGG
Source organism: Triticum aestivum (assembly GCF_018294505.1). NCBI lineage: Eukaryota > Viridiplantae > Streptophyta > Magnoliopsida > Poales > Poaceae > Triticum > Triticum aestivum. Next base: position 600,757,835 of record NC_057812.1, read on the forward strand.
TGGCCTTCAGGATACAAAGGTTCCTGAGTCATTCTACCAGTTCTAGTAGCCACTCTAACAGCATAATCATTTTTCTTACTATTCATTTCATTAAGCACTTCTTTTTGAGCCTTAAGTACTTGTTCTACTTGAGTGGTAACCATAGAAGCATGTTTGCTAACAAGTTTAAGTTCACCTTTAATATTAGCCATATAATCACCCAAGCGTCTGATCATATAAGCATTTTCTTTTAATTGTCTACCAAAATAAGCATTGAAGTCGTCTTGCTTATACATAAAGTTATCAAACTCATCCAAGCATTGACTAGCAATTTTAGTAGGAGGGACTTCAGCTTTATCATATCTATAGAGAGAATTTACCTTTACTACCTGTGTCGGGATATCGGGATCAGGAGGTTCTTCAGTAAATAAATAATTAAGATCATATGTTTCTTCAACAGGCGGTATATTAAGACCATGTATTTCTTCAATAGGAGGTAAATTCTTAACGTCTTCAGCTTTAATACCTTTTTCTTTCATAGATTTCTTTGCCTCTTGCATATCTTCGGGACTGAGAAATAGAACACCTCTCTTCTTCGGAGTTGGTTTAGGAATAGGCTCAGTAATTGGAGCAGGAGTGGCTCAGGAGCTGGCTCAGGAGGTGCCCAATTATTTTCATTTGTCAACATATTATTCAATAGAATTTCAGCTTCATCCGGTGTTCTTTCCCTGAAAAGAGAACCAGCACAACTATCCAGGTAATCTCTGGAAGCATCGGTTAGTCCATTATAAAAGATATCAAGTATTTCAGGTTTCTTAAGAGGATGATCAGGCAAAGCATTAAGTAACTTGAGAAGCCTCCCCCAAGCTTGTGGGAGACTCTCTTCTTTAATTTGCACAAAGTTGTATATTTCCCTCAAAGCAGCTTGTTTCTTATGAGCAGGGAAATATTTAGCAGAGAAGTAATAAATCATATCCTGGGGACTACGCACACAACCAGGATCAAGAGAATTAAACCATATCTTAGCATCACCCTTTAATGAGAACGGAAATATTTTGAGTATATAGAAGTAACACGATCTCTCATCATTAGTGAACAGGGCAGCTATATCATTTAATTTAGTAAGATGTGCCACAACAGTTTCAGATTCATAGCCATAAAACGGATCAGATTCAACCAAAGTAATTATATCAGGATCAACAGAGAATTCATAATCCTTATCAGGAACACATATAGGTGAAGTAGCAAAAGCAGTGTCAGGTCTCATTTTATCTCTAAGTGATTCTTTGTTCCATTTAATTAATAACCTCTTAAGCTCATATCTATCTTTGCAAGAAAAAATAGCGGCAGAAGATTCCATATCAAAAAGATAACCCTCAGGAATAACAGGCATATTTTCATCATCACTATCATCATCGTATTCAGATTCAATAATTTCTTTTTCTCTAGCCCTAGCAATTTGTTCATCAAGAAATTCACTAAGGGGCACAGTAGTATTAGGCATAGAAGAAGTTTCATCATAAGTATCATGCATAGCAGAAGTGGCATCATCAATAACATGCGACATATCAGAATGAATAGCAGAAGCAGATGTAGGTGTCACAAACTTACTCACAATAGAAGGTGAATCAAGTGCAGAGCTAGATGACAGTTCCTTACCTCCCCTCGTAGTTGCGGGATAGATCTTGGTTTTTGAATCTCTCAAGTTCTTCATAGTGTCCAACAGATATAAATCCCAAGTGACTCAAAGAATAGAGCTATGCTCCCCGGCAACGGCGCCAGAAATTAGTCTTGATAACCCACAAGTATAGGGGATCGCAACAGCTTTCGAGGGTAGAGTATTCAACCCAAATTTACTGATTTGACACAAGGGGAGCCAAAGAATATTCTCAAGTATTAGCAACTGAGTTTTCAATTCAACCACACCTGGAAACTTAGTATCTGCAGCAAAGTGTTTAGTAGCAAAGTAATATGATAGTGGTGGTAGCGGCAACAAAAGTGAAGACAGCAAAAGTAATGTTTTTGGTATTTTGTAGTGATTGTAACAGTAGCAGCGGGAAAGTAAATAAGCGAGAACCAGTATATGGAAAACTCGTAGGCACCGGATCAGTGATGAATAATTATGCCGGATGCGGTTCATCATGTAACAGTCATAACATAGGGTGACACAGAACTAGCTCCAATTCATCAATGTAATGTAGGCATGTATTCCGTAAATAGTTATACGTGCTTATGGAAAAGAACTTGCATGACATCTTTTGTCCTACCCTCCCGTGACAGCAGGGTCCTAGTGGAAACTAAGGGATATTAAGGCCTCCTTTTAATACAGAACCGGAACAAAGCATTAGCACATAGTGAATACATGAACTCCTCAAACTATGGTCATCATCGGGAGTGGTCCCGATTATTGTCACTTCGGGGTTGCCGGATCATAACACATAGTAGGTGACTATAGACTTGCAAGATAGGATCAAGAACTCACATATATTCATGAAAACATAATAGGTTTAGATCTGAAATCATGGCACTCAGGCCCTAGTGACAAGCATTAAGAATAGAAAGTCATAGCAACATCAATCTCAGAACATAATGGATACTAGGGATCAAACCCTAACAAAACTAACTTGATTACATGATAAGTCTCATCCAACCCATCACCGTCCAGCAAGCCTACGATGGAATTACTCATGCACGATGGTGAGCATCATGAAATTGGTGATGGAGGATGGTTGATGATGACGACGGCGACGAATCCCCCTCTCCGGAGCCTAGAACGGACTCCAGATCAGCCCTCCTAAGAGGTTTTAGGGCTTGGCGGCGGCTCCGTATCATAAAACGCGATGATTTTTTCTCTCTGATTTTTTTCTCATCGAAACTCAATATATGGAGGTGGAGTTGGAATCAGAGACGCAACAGGGGGCCGACGAGGTAGAGGGCGCGCCCTAGGGGGGGGGCGCCCCCACCCTCGTGAGAAGGGTGTGGGCCCCCTGGTCTTCATCTTTGGCGAGGATTTTTTATTGATTTTTCTAAGATGTTCCGTGGAGTTTCAGGTCATTCCGAGAATATTTGTTTTCTGCACATAAAACAACACCATGGTAATACTGCTGAAAACAGCGTTAGTCCGGGTTAGTTCCATTCAAATCATACAAGTTAGAGTCCAAAACAAGGGCAAAAGTGTTTGGAAAAGTAGATACGACGGAGACGTATCAAGCACCACATTGCACAATGTATAACCAAACCAAGCATGCTTGACAGCTTGGAAATATAGCAATTGTATTCGTTTCTCATGTATTTTTTAAAGATAAATTCGATTTATTTCTCACATGGAAGACAATACAAAATTGCAGCCTGAAGAATTGAACATCACATTTGCAGAATTGAACCAAACAGTTAACTAAAGATGACAACTAATTAACAAAGCAATTAATAAGTGAGCACCACACTGCACGACATATAAAACGTATACACTAGAGCAATAGATTGCATGGTAAAATTAGATAGCACAATTCACTAGAATTTGTGAAGGAAAGGCAGTAGCAGCACATGCAATGGGTAAACTGAGCATGCTTAACCGGTGTAGCTAGAAAATGGAAAGGTGCTCCTTCAAGATCCGGGGGTCGACACGAATGGCAGCCCTCACGACCTCATCCGCTCGTGCGACCGCAATTTGCTTCTCCGCTGCCAAATGCTCCTTGAGGTCCTGGCTATACTGAGTGCACCATGGCTTAGGCCGGCGATTATTTGGTGGAGGGGTCGGTGATTTGGGTGGAAGGTGTCGCGCTCGCGTCGGCGGTCGGGGCATGTGGGATGTGGAAGGAGGAGGAGGATAGGGGTGGGGTGTGGATTACCTACCTGGATAGGAGAGGCCGAGTAGCGTGAAGGAGGGTCGTCGGCGAGGAGACGGCGACGCTGCAAGAAAGGAGTGAAGGTTTCAACTTGGAAAAGAAGGCAGAAACAGGGGAAATGTGGCTTTTGGTAAGGGGGAGGGGCGGGAAGGTAGATATTTCCGCAGAAGCCGAAAATTTGGAATCGCTTCAGCCAAAAAACTGGCACGCAAAGTGTCATCAGATACGGTCCCTTATCCAGACACGGTCCGAAGATATTTTGTGTTGCATCTCACACGGTTGGTTATAATAAACGGTGTGGGATCTACTTGATTTTTCGTCTTGATTTGAATTACATAATGGGGTCACAGCGGCCATGGGCGCTGTTTCAATTGCTAGAACTTTTATCTACAATGAACATGCAACTATAGGTGTGTCGTCCAAAATATTGGAATTATTCAGCGTTCGTTTGGACATTTTTATACATTAACTGGGTTCTCTAGGCATTTTATGCGCATAATTCAAATTTGAACTACATGCACATGCTCCAGTGCATATAAACTGGTTGAAAAATCAAATATGTGTCCTTGGTTGCATGCTTAGGTCCCATGCAAGAAATGGGAATGAATTTCAAGCACCCTGCCTCCGTCAGTCGGCCGCACATATTGAGATACCTGGTTTCTAAATTATAGTAAATCCAAAACTTGTCTGAAATTCATGAAATTTGGCATGCTATCATGGAGTGACATCAACATGCCGTGGTAAAATTTTTTGTCCCATTTGGGGCAGGTTTGGGTATAAGCTTCTCACAAACCAGTGCTTCTGACAACAAGCGTGATGGTTTCTGTAGGGAACGTGCCACCTTTGGGGACGAAACGACATCCATTGCCTCTTATTGCTTTCAAAAAAATTCGAGTGTCAACATAGAACAACAAGAGTGTTGTGTTCAATTTTGGAATTTTTCAGGGTTCGTTTGGACATTTTTATACATTAACTGGGTTTTCCAGGCATTTTATGTGCATAATTCAAATTTGAACTACGTGCACATTCTCCAGTGCACATAAACTGGTTGAAAAATCAAATATGTGTCCTTGGGTGCATGCTTAGTTCCCATGCAAGTAATGGGAATGAATTTCAAATACCGTGCCACCGTCACTCGGCCGCAAACATTGAGATACCTGGTTTTCAAATTATAGTAAATCCAAAACTCGTCTGAAATTCATGAAACTTGGCATGCTACCATGGAGTGGCATCAACATGTCGTGCTAATGAAATTCTTGTCTGGTTTCTTTGACTGTGTGGCTCATGTTTGGAACAAACCTGTGGCAAGACAATTGGCTGCCCTAAATATTTCCTCTAAATTCAAAGCACTAAGGTATGCACTCAAGAAAAGGCACATGAGTTTGTCGACAATTAAGGAATTAATTGCTGATTGCAATAAGGTTATTCTATATTTTGATGGGCTGGAGGAGATCAGGTCTTTATCAAGGCCTGAGTTTAATTTTAGGCGAATTGTGAAATTGCATTTGGAAGATATTCTTCATTGGCAGTATGTTTATTGGAAATAGCGTTGTACCATACGTAACATTAAAGTTGGCGAGGAAAACTCCAAATTTTTTCATGCCATGGCCACGGAAAGGTATAGGAGAAACACTATCTCATCACTCAGGAATTCTGATGGTGATGTGGTTTCGGATCACCAACAGCTTGCCAGCATGTTTTGGTCAGATTTTAATCAAATAATGGGCAATGCAAAAGGAATCCGCATGGGTTTCAATTTGGGCACATTAATTGCAAGAGTTGATGGCCTTCAGGATATGTCTCAGCCCTTCACTGATCCCGAGGTTGATGCTGTCATTAAGAACATGCCACCTGACCGTGCCCCCGGCCCCGACGGCTTCTCTGGGCTGTTCTTAAAGAGGTGTTGGTCAATTCTCAAGGAGGATTTCATGCAACTTGTCAAGGAATTCTATGAGGGGAAATGTAATTTGGAATGTCTAAACAACTCATTAGTCACTCTTATACCAAAGAAGTTAAGCCCTGAAGTTGTCGGAGACTTCCAGCCAATCTCTTTGACCAACACATGCTTGAAGTTTTTGACAAAGCTGCTTGCTAACCGTCTTCAGAAAGTGATTCTGAGATGCATTCACCGCAATCAATATGGTTTTCTTCGGTGTCGTTCAATCCAAGATTTCTTAGCCTGGTGTTTCGAGTATATACATCAATGCAAAGCTTCCAAGCATCCCATCATTCTACTCAAGCTGGATTTCACGAAAGCCTTTGATACAATTGAGCATGATCTAATTCTCAAAATTTTGCAATGCAAGGGTTTTGATTCCAGGTGGACTGGGTGGATCAATTCTATTTTGTCCATGGTATCTTCTTCTGTACTTCTCAACGGCGTGCCAGGGAAGCATTTTGTTTGTAGAACGGGAGTGCGCCAAGGTGACCCTCTATCACCATTGCTCTTTGTGATTGTAGTAGATTTATTGCAGTCTGTTGTCAATGAGATGTGCACTAGGAACATCCTTTCTATGCCAATCCCAACCAACTCCAATGATTACCCAATAGTGCAGTATGCTGATGACACATTAATTGTACTGCCTGTGGTTGATGATCAGCTCATTGCTTTGAAGGAGATGCTAGTAACTTTTGCGGAGTCAACTGGCTTGCGAGTTAATTTTAGCAAATCTTCACTCATTCCCATAAACATGAGTGATGAAGAAGGTGCCAGAGTGGCCTCTTTGCTGGGTTGTGACATTGGCACGATGCCTTTCACATATCTTGGTTTGCCCATGGGAACTTCTAGGCCCACCATTTATGAGCTGATGCCTCTGGTGGATCGCATCGAGCGCCGTTTATCTGCCTATTCATGCTTGCTTAATCAAGGATGCCGACTACAACTTGTTCAGTCCATGTTGTGCTCCATGCCAATATATTTTTTGTGCACTTTATCTCTTCCAAAGGGCACTATTCAGCAGCTAGAGAGGATCATGAGGCAGTGCCTGTGGAGGGGTAACACGGATAACCCACGCCAATCTTTGGCTTCTTGGGATCTAGAGTCTGTCGTCCTAAGGGTTTTGGAGGTTTGGGTGTTCTCAACTTGACTATCCAAAATGAAGCTTTGCTTATTAAACACCTATTCAAGTTTTTCAACAAAGTGGACGTGCCTTGGGTTTCTCTAATCTGGGACACTTATTATGCATCATCACCACCCCAAAGCACCAGGGTCTGTGGTTCATTTTGGTGGCGTGATATTATGCGTTTATTCCCAAAATTCTCCAATCTAGCGGTTCCTCAAGTTCATGCTGGTGATACGGTACTCTTTTGGCTTGATCATTGGCAACTAGGAAATCATGATGTCTTGTTGCAGGACTCTTTCCCAAGACTCCACTCCTTTGCTGTGGACAATGCAATCACAGTCAAAGAGTTTTTTGTGTGGCCTGACATCTTGGATCACTTTCATCTGCCACTATCGCAGAAGGCATTTTCAGAACTCACGCCATTACAAACTCTCCTGCCTTTGGTCAATTTGAATGGTGAGATCAAGGACGTTTGGAAGTGGCCTTCCAAATCTGGTGATTACATGGCAAAGATATACTATGATTTTTGCTTCTCACATCTAGTGGTGGATCCTATTTTCAAGTGGATTTGGAAGAGTTCATGCATGCTAAAGATAAAAGTTTTTGGTTGGCTTCTGTTAATGGATTGTTTGAACACCAGAGATATGATGCAACGAAGGCAATGGATCATCCAGGATGATACTTGTGTGCTTTGCAATCTTGCTCAACATGAGGATGGGGCTCATCTTTTCTTTGCTTGCAATTATAGCCAAAGGGTTTGGAACTATCTTGGGGTTTCTTGGACTGTGCAACCAAACCAAACCACATATGATATGGCTCAAGCAGCTAGGAAGGATTTTGGACACCCTTTCTTCTCTGAGGTGGTTTTCACTGCTACTTGGAATATTTGGACACAAAGGAATGGGAAAATTTTCAGGAATGAGCAACCTTCATTTAGAGCTTGGAGAAGAAACTTTATACATGACATCTCTCTTCTGTCTCACAGGATTAGATGTAAATATAAGGATAGTTTAGCTTCTTGGATAGTTGACCTTACATAGTTTTCTTTTGTAAGTATTTCTCCTTTCTTGTAATTTTTTAAAGTTGTAACTAATACTCTGTTATTTATTTAATAAAGGACTGTGAGGCTGTTGCCTTGCAGTAAATAGTCAAAAAAAACATGTCGTGCTATATTTTTTTCCCATTTGGGGTATGTTTGGGCATAAGCTTCTCACAAACCAGAGCTTCTCACAACAAGCGTGATGGTTTCGGTAGCGAACGTGCCACCTTTGGGGACGAAACAATATCCGTTGCCTCTTATTGCTTTCAAAATTTTTCAAGGGTCAACATAGAATAACAAGAGTGTTGTGTTCAATTTTGGAATTTTTCGGGGTTCGTTTGGACATTTTTATACATTAACTAGGTTTTCCAGGCATTTTATGTGCATAATTCAAACTTGAACTACATGCACATTCTCCAGTGCATATAAACTGGTTGAAAAATCAAATATGTGTCCTTGGTTGCATGCTTAGGTCCCATGCAGTAAATGGGAATGAATTTCAAACACCATGCCACCGTCACTCGGCCGCAAACATTGAGATACCTGGTTTTTAAATTCTAGTAAATCCAAAACTCGTCTGAAATTCATGAAACTTGGCATGCTATCATGGAGCGCCATCAACATGTCGTGCTAAATTTTTTGTCCCATTTGGGGTAGGTTTGGGCATAAGCTTCTCAGAAACCAGAGCTTCTCACAACAAGTGTGATGGTTTCGGTAGGGAACGTGCCTCCTTTGGGGACGAAACAATATCAGTTGCCTCTTATTGCTTTCAAAAAAATTTGAGTGTCAACATAGAACAACAAGAGTGTTGTGTTCAATTTTGGATTTTTTCGGGGTTCGTTTGGACATTTTTATACATTAACTGGGTTTTCCAGGCATTTTATGTGCATAATTTAAATTTGAACTACATGCACATTCTCCAGTGCATATAAACTGGTTGAAAAATCAAATATGTGTCCTTGGTTGCATGCTTAGGTCACATGCAAGAAATGGGAATGAATTTCAAACACCCTACCACCGTCACTTGGCCGCAAACATTGAGATACCTGGTTTTTAAATTCTAGTAAATCCAAAACTCGTCTGAAATTCCTGAAACTTGGCATGCTATCATGGAGGGGCGTCAACATGCCGTGGTAATTTTTTCCCATTTGGGGAAGGTTTGGGTATAATATTCTCACAAACCAGAGCTTCTCACAACAAGCGTGATAATTTCGGTAGGGAACGTGCCACCTTTGGGGACGAAACGATATTCGTTGCCTCTTATTGCTTTCATAATTTTTCGAGTGTCAACATAGAACAACAAGAGTGTTGTGTCCAATTTTGGAATTTTTCGGGGTTCATTTGGACATTTTTATACATTAACTGGGTTTTCCAGGCATTTTATGTGCATAATTCAAATTTGAACTACATGCACACTCTCAAGTGCACATAAACTGGTTGAAAAATCAAATATGTGTCCTTGGGTGCATGCTTAGGTCCCATGCAAGAAATGAGAATGAATTTCAAACACCCTGCCACCGTCTCTCGGCCACATACATTGAGATACCTGGTTTTTAAATTCTATTAAATCCAAAACTCATCTGAAATTCATGAAACTTGGCATGCTATCATGGAGCGGCATTAACATGTCATGGTAAAAAATTTGTCAGCTTCCCCAGGTTTAATTCAGGTTCCCCGGTTTAATTCGGTTTTTAAATATAAAACACTTAACGCAAACGTTTTAGTTAGAACACCCATATGCAAACCGACAGCTTCCCAGGAAGCCAAGGGAAAATGTGCCGAGCAGGATTTGTGTAGCTCTTGATCGCAAACATTTTAGATAGAACACCCATATGCAAAGTGAGAGCAGTGCAGGATTTGTGCATCCCTTCAACGCAAATGGTTGTTTTGGATGACTCATGTGCAACCACTTACAAACAATTATTGGGTATGTTGCCATCTGTCAAACTAGAAAGATATACATTTGTAGATGTAGTAACGTTGCCATTTGTCAATCCTTGTAACACTGCGATTTGTCAAAATATGCAGCTATAAATCATTAGCACTATCTAATTTTTGCAACTAAAATTCAGTAATTAAGCATAGATTTCATTCATAGAGTAAGCAGTCGTTCTTAATTTATACAAACCGTTCAACTCGACAGTTGAACTGACCAAACTTCTTCGCAATTGTTGCCAATCACATACTGAAATAGCTAGTTCAACTATATATACTAGCTAATTTTAAGTACATTGTATAGTTCGACCACACATCTATAGTTAGATGAACTGAACAAAATAGCCCCTAAATACTACTACTATCACTAAGTGGCCTTGTGCTACTTCCGGTAGCCTCTCCTCTGCCGAGCGCGCTCAACCCCTCAGTAAGAGATAGAGGAGGAGGAGGAGCCTACTGATGAGCTGGACAAATGCAATACAGTGCCTGCGTTGCTGCACGTTCAGCGATGCTCGCCAGCTCGAACGCCCACTGCCGCTCTAGATGATCCCTCTCGAAGAGCCCAGACTGCTCGTAGATCTCCAGATTCTTCGCCTCTACGTCAGCGTGTGCTGCGGCCATGGCTGTGGTAAGGCTCTTTGCATGCTCGATGAGGTGCTCCTACTCCTCTCGCAGGAACTCGATGTAGCACGCAAGGTCGCTAACGCATGTGCGGGCCTCCACCTCCGCCTCCCGCCTTCGGGCCGCGGCAGCGGAGCGGGTGATAATCCCGGCGGTCGACGGTGGGCTGGCGGCCACGGCAGCCGATGATGGGGTGGCGGCCACGACCACCACCTATCGCCTTCAGGCTGCGGTGGCGGAGCGGGTGGGGTGGCAGCCATGACGGCCACCTCCTGCCTTCGAGCCGCGGCGGTGGAGCGGGAGATGGCCCTGGCTTTCGAAGGTGGTGCGGCGACAACAGCGGCCGGCAACAGCTGCCAACGGGCAGCGGCGGTGGAGCGTGTGCTGGGTGTTTCGCGCACACCCAACAGGGACGCCATGCACACTACACTACGCCGGGGACTGCGCCGCCACCGCGGTGTCGCCTCCCAGCTGGAGCTATCCTCCGATGACGGCGGAGTGGCTGAGCAATGACGACGGACCTGTTCCATTGGCGATTGTGGGAGAAGCAGACGAGATAAGCTACAAGGAGGGAGGGGAAAATGCGACGCAAGACTCGCTGGCCGTGAGGGTTTATATAGCAGGCCGGTAAGCATTGCGATTTTGGGGGATTTCACCGAGTCGGGCGGGAAGCTTGCGCGGGAACCTGCGAGGTTGTGCGAGAACGGGCTCACCGACGATTCATTGGCGCCACCGTTTGGCCAAAAGAACGCCCCTGTGCACTACGTAAGCTTGCGTTGTAAGCCGTCTGCGGCAGCGGGGTGACAATACGTGCGAGAGGACACGTTTAATAATTTTTTTTGTGATTTAATTACTTACTATACCCCCGTCTTGGTTTATAAGTAGGATTTAACTAATAAAATACGAATGCATGTCGCCAAAGATTATATCGTTGGAGTAGTATTTGAACATAGTTTCCAGCTATACAATTTTTGTAACATGCATTAACACTGTTTTGGTTAAATTTAAGGTTTTATACCAGCAAGAGTTTGCCCGCAAGACACATGGCTTATTCCATCACAAACAGCTCGGATGGATCAACTGTATGCCATGTATCGCACACCAACTCTAATCTGATTCGTGCTTGATCACTCTGACACCGCTTGCATAGTTCGTCTTATTTGCCATGTATCACTATGTCATCCTCTGCTCGTGTCCCTCGGCAAGATTAACTCGCCCTTAGGCGCCGCAGTGCGCTGTGCTCGCTGTTAGGCACCATGGCGCGCTATGTCACGTCCGTTGGCGAGCTCGGCTTGTGGACAGCTTTTCCTTTCGTGTTCAACTGCTATATATATATATCAAGATACATTTGTATGAGTAGTTTATCTTGTGAGAGAAAAGGATGAACGAGAGAAGTCCTTACTTCAAGTGTGGAGAGAGGTGCGGGTATCTTTTTGCAAAATTGTTATAGTTTGCTTTCTAACCATCCGATATGGATCGGACGGTTTATATTACACGATGGCGGGCACACCATCATCACCAACTCGGTCTCTTATAAGAGTAGAGATAGAGATGGTTGATCGCCATTGAGGAGACCGCAGAGCGCTCTGCTCGCATCCCTCCGCGTGCTTTCTGCCAGCGGTTGGGCGTGCGCACGATCACGTCGGGGGCCCCATATGCATGCGGTTGCGCCGCGCGCGTTGCCACATGATGCATTTACGTGCGGCACGATGGAGCTATGTGCTGCAAATTAGAACTGCCATCAGGGCCTGCCGATATTCCTGGCCGTCTGGCTTCCCCTTTAATTCCCGCGGCCATTATAACCTTAGCCTCTTCAACCTTTCGATCGTGCCCCACAACACAACAAGCACACCCATGACGACACATAGAGAGGGGATGTCCAGCGGTGCTCCAATGTAGTTCGGCGAGCATAGAGTGGAGACCCACGCGTGGGAGGCGGATCCCTCGGTGGTGTACACCATCGACCCGATCATGGTGGACGACTACATCAACAACGTTGAGCAGTTGCTTGCTCGAGACAAGTACAAGGTGGTCGGCATCAACCTCCAGTACACCATCGCTCGTCCCGGCATAGACCAGAAGGTTGTCGTCGCCCAGTTGTGTGCGGGCCATCATGTCCTCATCCACCACTACTGCATGGCCACGGAGCCTTGCGACCGTTTCAATAGGTTTGTCAATAGCTCCGACTACAAGTTCGCCACGGTGGAAACCACCAACGATTTAAACGCGCTCCGTGTTACGGGCTTGGCCTGCAAGAACCTTGTTGAAATCCGTGACCACTAGAGGGTCTAGGGCATCATGAAGGACTCCCTGGTCGAACTCTCCTTGTCCATCATCGACCCCTACTACAAAAAGATGAAGCAGGATGCTCAGAGAACAAGTCCCGTATCCTGGCACGAGGCCTGGATGCGGCAACTAGATGAACCTCACCTCAGGTTCGTGGCCAAGAGCGTGTACACATGCTACGAGATGCACAGGCGGATCGTTGACATGAGGAAGTGCCTCGTTACCAAAATCGACGATCCCAGATCAAGCCCCAAGCAAAGCAACCGTCACAAGAAGTAGATGATGATCAGATGATCGTTTATGCTAGTTAATCATGCATGTAATATATAGTTTACTTTATTGTTGGTGTGTGGAAATGTCATGTGTGTAGTAGCCACCTATGTAATTATGCATGTAATAGTTTACTTTGGTGTGTGCAAATGCCATGGTTGTAGTAGCCACCTATGTAAATGGATGTTTAATTCGGTTATGCAAGCATGTCCTTATAAGTGTGTGTGAGTGTGTGTGTGTGTATGTTGTTGTCCTCTATGCAATCCCATCGCACAACACACACGTCTTGTTAAGTTGAACCGTTTCTGCTCTCTTGTGTCAAAGCAAACAGTTCATCCGAGTGAACCGCATGTCGTATATCGCACACACCTTGATCTGGCTGACCATTTCTTTTGTGTTGCCTAATCACAAACAGTTGATCTGAGTCAATCATATGCTGTATATCGCACACGCCATCATCTGGCTGCCCGTTTCTTTTGTTTTGCCTAATCACAAACAGTTCATCTGAGTGAACTGTATGTTGTGTATCGCACACGCCTTCATCTGGCTACCCGTTTGTTTTGTTCCTCATCATCACAAATAGTTAATTGAACTGAACCATATGCCCTTCATCGCACACACAACTAAAATCTGAACCGTGTTTGATGCATCCTCCATCACAAACGTTTTGCACCTTTTTTGACGGTTTTCATACACCACCGTTTGCGATTATTGCATCGCACACAGTTTCTCGAAGGGTCTCTGATCGTAGTGTCAGGTTAGCAGCATCCTGCATTAGTCTCTATTTGTCTATGTATTCACACATGTACTAAGTTTCCGGTTAATACGATTCTAGCATGAATAATAAACATTTATCATGATATAAGGAAATATAAATAACAACTTTATTATTGCCTCTAGGGCATATTTCCTCCACTCATGTGGCAAAATTGGGTTAAAGGTTTTTGGATGCACAAGTAGTGATCATACTTAGTGCAAAATGAAGGCTAGCAAAAGATTGGGAAACGACCAACCAAGAAACAAATAATCTCATAAGCGAGCATTAAGCATAACTAACACCGAATAATGCACCATAAGTAGGATATAATTTCATTGCATAACTATTGACTTTCGTGCTTGCATAGGGAATCACAAACCTTAACACCAATATTCTTACTAAAGCATAATTACTCATCAAGATGAATCACATATCACATCATCATATCTCAAAACTATTACTAAGAATCAATTTTATTTTGTCGAATGATCTTCATGAAAGTTTTTATTATATCCTTCTTGGATATCTATCACTTTGGGACTAATTTTCATATGTCGCTTTTGACAAGCTCAAACAAATATAAGTGAAGATCATGAACATAATATTTCTTTCTCTCAAATTAATTTAAGTGAAGAAAGAGAGAATTTTTTAAAATTTTTACTAACTCTCAAATAAATCTAAGTGAAGCAAGAGAACATTTCTTAAAAATACTAAGAACACCATGGTCAAAAAAGATATAAGTGAAGTACTAGAGCAAGTCCATTACTCATAAAAATTTAAGTGAAGCATAGAGAGTAATTCTTAACAAGTCATGGCATAATTTTGGCTCTCTCAAATAGGTGTGTCCAGCAAGGTATTAAGACTGAAAACACAAAATAAAACAAGCAAAGACTCATATCATACAAGACGCTCCAAGCAAAACACATAGTATGTGCCGAATAAAAATATAGTTTCGAGTAAAATACCGATGGTCATTAGAAGAAAGAGGGGATGCCACTCGGGGGCATCCCCAAGCTTAGTTGGTTGCTCATCTTTGGATAATAGCATGGGATGCCGGGGCATCCCCAAGCTTAGGCTCTTCTACTCCTTATTCCTTCATCCATCGTAAGATAACCCAAAACTTGAAAACTTTAATCACACAAAACTCAACAAAAACCTTCGTGAGATCCATTACTATATGAATAATAAATTACTACTATAAGTGTTGTACCAAACCAATTCATATATTGTTCTTGCATTATATCTATTTTATTCCAACTTTTCTATGGCAAAAACTCATCAAAGAAAACCATAGAGCCATCAAAATAAGCACAGAACACAAAGAAAACAGAATTTGTCAAAACAGAACAGTCTATAGCAATATGACTATTTTGAATACTTCTGTAACTCCAAAAATTCTGAAAAATTAGGAAGACCTGAGAAATTTGTATATTTGAAAATTAATTTCGTGAGCGTAAAGGTTTCTGTTTTTTTCAAAAAGATCAAACAACTATCACCCAAGAAGATCCTAAAGGCTTTACTTGGCACAAACACTAATTAAAACATCAAAACACAATCATAATAGTAGCATAATTGTGCTAACACACAAAAACAGGAAGCAAAAAAGCGAAAATAAATTTTATTCATTGGGTTGCCTCCCAACAAGAGCTATAGTTTTACACCCTTAGCTATGCATAAAGCAAGGATCTACGTTTTGTCTTACAATGTTTTGGCACCTTTTGTAAGGGTTTTCTCAAACCCGGGAGGCTCTTTACGTTTCCCTAAATTTTCCGTAAAAGAAACCATCTTTAGATCCAAAATATCCAATCACTTGTTGCAAAGAGTAATCAAGGTATTCATGTGATCGATACTACCATTGAGATTTTTGAGGGGTTCGTTATATTTTTGTAATTCAACCATGTGTTTATGCAAATCTCCAAGTTTGTACAACATTTGAAAGCCCTTTGGGTGAATGTAAACCCCTTATTTTGAGGTGGAATCCCCAAAATTCCTTCTAAAATTTCATAGGCAGCATTGGCATCAAGCTCAATAAAATTCCCTTTAGCGGCAAAATCTAGGAGTTGTCTATGATGCAAAGCCAATCCTATGTAAAAATTACGAAGCAAGACCTTAGCGTCCCCCTTTAAATTGGAAATATGATACGATTCCATAAGCCTATGCCAACATCTTTCAAAGTACTTCAAAATCTGGTGACAAAGGAGGGGTAGGCACGCTAGCCATTAAGACTAGAAAGCAAGAACACAGATAGATTGGGTAAGAAACGGCGAACGGAAAAGAGGGGCGAATAAAACGACAAATTTTTGTAAAGTGGGGGAGAGGAAAACGAGAGGAAAATGGAAAATAATGTAAATTGCGAGGAGATGAGATTTGTGATTAGGAACCTGGTATATGTTGAAGATCCTCCCTGACAACGACGCCAGAAATTCCTTTTGATGTCGCTTAAAGCTATGTCGGTATTTCCCCAAAGAGGAAGGGATGATGTAGCAAAACGGTGGTAGGTATTTCCCTCAGATATGAAACCAAGGTTATCGAACTAGTAGGAGAACCATGCAACACAACATGAACAACACCTACACACAAATAACAACTTCTCGCAACCTGACGTGTTAAAGGGGTTCTCAATCCCTTCCGGGGTACGGCGCCTCAAGATAGGCAAACATACATGAGGTAAATTTGTAGTAGAATGATAGATCAAACGCCAAATAAATAAATAATAATAAATTGCAGCAAATAATTTTTGGGTTTTTGGATTAATAGATGTGAAAATAAAAGCAAAGGAAAATAGATCACAAAGGTAAATAATATGAGAAAGAGACCTGGGGGCCGTAGGTTTCACTAGTGGCTTCTCTCGAGAAAAATAGCAAAGGGGTGGGTGAACAAATTACTGTTGGGCAATTGATAGAACTTCAAATACTCATGACAATTTCCAGGCAATGATCATCACATAGGCATCACGTCCAAGATTAGTAGACCGACTCCTGCCTGCATCTACTATATTACTCCACACATCGACCGCTATCTAGCATGCATCTAGTGTATTAAGTTCATGGAGAAACGGAGTAATGCAATAAGAACGATGACACGATGTAGACAAGATCTATCTATGTAGAGATTGACCCCATTATTTTATCCTTAGTAGCAACGATGCATACGTGTCGGTTCCCTTTCTATCACTGGGATTAGGCACCGTAAGATCGAACCCACTACAAAGCACATCTTCCCATTGCAAGATAAATAGATCAAGTTGGCCAAACAAAACCCAAATGTCGGAAAAGAAATACGAGGCCATAAGAGATCATGCATAAAAGAGATCAAAGAAACTCAGATACTTTCATGGATATAAAAAGATAGATCTGATCATAAACTCAAAGTTCATCATCCCAACAAACACACCGCAAAAGAGTTACATCATATCTTTACCTAATAATAAAGCACATATTGCTTCTTCCTCCATAAATTTCATCCGCCAAACATAAATTTTGTCCGTCCGTTATTGGTTTCACCCGTCGAAAGTAAATTTCATCGGTGCACAGGCCCATCGCGTATACACAAGTGGATTCTCGGCCCAATGACACGCCTGTTCCCATCGGCCACCCAAGGAAAATCTAAAAAAAGACACATCATTAAAAGAATTCGAACCCGTGATCTCGCTCACAGTGAGATGGAACTCACACCACGCTAGCTAGATGAGCCTGCTAGCTGATGTGAATAAAATATAAGTTGTTATTACCTATGTGTAGAATACATCCAGACGTGGAAGTTGTGGGCCAGCTGAACACACACGTAGCCATATAAAAAGAATCTTTTTTACGGTCATATAATAAGAATCCTAATTCAACTTTAAAAGTCCCTATATTTTCAGGTTCGTTTCCATGGTCATATAATAAGAATCCTAATTCAACTTTAAAAGTCCCTATATTTTCAGGTTCGTTTCTTCCTACGTACTTCTTACAAGGTACGTTGTTTCTCAGCTGGGCCTATGTTGCTAGGTCTTCTCTATTGGGCCATCAGCAACAAGAATGGGCTCTGCTAGAAGTCATGAAAAAGAAGCACCGGAAAATAATACTTCGCTAAGGATTGAGCTTATAACTTCCTGTCCAGTCTAAGCTGTAGCAATCAACTATGATTAGTCCCACATTGCTCCCTTAAACTTATTCACATCAATTTATATACATTTTTAGTGTGTTGTCTGGCGTTAGCTAAGACCCAAGATCCATGAGACATGCATGTTGGCCTTAATGAGATAGAGGGAGAGAAACTATCAGATTATATGTGGCTAAACTAAACAGAATTTGTGAGGCGTTTGTGGTGGAACTAAAGGAAGAGAAGAGAGAGACCATCAGATTATATGTTGGCTTAATAATATGGGATTCATGATACATGGGAGAAACTGGGAATTGGTGAGCCATGATGGAACGAGTGGGGGATCCCCTAATTAAACTTTATCGTGAGCAAATGACAAAGGGGTGGAGTACATGGCCTTTCTGTACTGCTTATTCTGCTTCTCCTAGTATCGGTATAGACACGTCAGTGTTAGCCTCAGTTTTCCATTCTTATATACCACTCTCTCGTCTCAAATTAGTTGTCTTACTTTGTCTATATAGATGTATCTATGCACATAATATTATATATGCAACAAAGATCTTTTTTACAACACAAATCTTATTGTGTCATGCCGAGTGTTAATAGTTTGATTTTGATTAAAATTTCATTACTTCAAAATTGATGCCTATGATTTTCACTATTAGACAGTAGAAAAGACATGTCAGCTATGGGATCCATGTCATTAAGATTCAATCAACATACATACATAAATTTAAACGGGTTCTTTGCTATTGTTCTACAAATTAGGGGTACAATAGTGCATTATTCCACAAAATAGTAGTTCTGCTGCAACACTGCCGGCCAACATGGTCGCTCTCTCAGTCGATGGTGTGTTCGTGGAAGCTGACAGCTCAGCAACGGTCGGAATAGTGCTTTGGAAACAGGATGAGACTCAGTGATATTCGCTGCATATCGATACTTATTCCCTTGCAATGAAGATCTCGAAGCAGAAACACATGCGATAATAATTGGCAGGGGGATAGCTATACAATGTTTTGACATGCCTATCATCGTGTAGTGGGATTCAAAAATGACGTTGTTCATTATTTTGGTAATAGCTTGGATCGTTCCACTTATGAAGTTTATTCCTTAAAAAATTCATAGAGATCAGAACAACGGTTGTAGATTGCCTAGCAGGATATATTCATATCATAGCACGACTATGTGGTTGGATCTAGGACCTTCATGTATAGAGAAAATCTTACCTCTAAATTATAACTGTGTTACCATGGAATAAAAATCCTATTAAACCCGTGAAAAAAGCCAAGTAGTTCTACTGCCCCTTAATGTTTATATCTACATCAATGGTCATGTATATTCTATAAGATGTGACTTATCAGCCACATAATTCTTAACTTTTGTTGCATCATATTTCCCGAATAGTGAATAAGGTGACATACCTTCTAGATTAATTCCTCAACAAATTTTGTTCCACTCTATTTATACAGTGGAAAATTAATCATCTATAGCGGTGCTATAGTGGTTTTAGCACGCAAAGTTGCTCGCATTTTTTCTATTTTTACCCGTTGCAACGCACGGGCATTTTTGCTAGTGTATCTCCAAGAGACCATTGTATTGAGAATCAAGAGAGAAAGAGAGAGATGAAGCCATCTAGCTACTAACTACGGACCCGAAGGTCTACAAATAACTACTCACGCATCATCACAGAGGCACCAATGGAGGTGGTGAACCCCATCCGAGATGGTGTCTAGATTGGATCTAGTGGTTCTGGACTCTGCGACGGCTGGATGAATATTTCGTCGACTCCCCTAGGGTTCCGAAATATTGGGGTATTTATAGAGCAAAGAGGCGGTCTGAGGGGCACCCGAGGTAGGCACAACACACCAGGGCGCGCCTGGGCCTCCTGGAGCGCCCTGGTGGGTTGTGCCTCCCTTAGGGCACACCCAGGCGTAGCCAGGGCCCATTGTGTTCCTTTTAGCCCATAAAAATTCTCCGTAATGTTTCGTGGCATTTGAACTCCGTTTGATATTGATTTTCTATGATGTAAAAAACATGGAAAAACAACAACTGGCACTTGGCACTATGTCAATATGTTAGTACCAAAAAATGATGACATGAGGCCCTTTCGGGTAACGGCGCCAGAAATTGACAAATAGACGTGAGAAAGTTGTAATAAATTGATATATCGAACGCCAAATAAAATAAAGTGCAGCAAGGTATTTTTGGATTTTCGGTTTAATAGATCTGAAAATAAAATCAAAAGAAAATAGACCCCAAATGCAAATATAATATGGAAGAGACCCGGGGGGCGTAGCTTTCACTAGTGGCTTCTCTCGAGAAAAATAGTGAACGGTGGGTGAAAAAAATACTGTTGGGCAATTGATAGAACTTCAAATAATCATGACAATATCAAAAAAAATGATCATTATATAGGCATCATGTCCAAGATTAGTAGACCGACTCCTACCTGCATCTACTACTATTACTCCACACATCGACCGCTATCCAGCATGCATCTAGTGTATTAAGTTCATGGAGAAACGGAGTAATGCAATAAGAATGATGACATGATGTAGACAAGATCTATTTATATAGAAATAGACCCCATCTTGTTATCCTTAATAGCAATGATGCATACATGTCGGTTCCCCTTCTGTCACTGGGATCAAGCAATGTAAGATCGAACCCATCTCAAAGCACCTCTTCCCATTGCAAGATAAATAGATCGAGTTAGCCAAACAAAACCCAAATATCGGAGAAGAAATACGAGGCTGTAAGCAATCATGCATATAAGAGATCAAAGAAGACTCAAATAACTTTCATGGATAAAAATATAGATCTGATCATAAACTCAAAGTTCATCGGATCCTAACAAACACACCACAAAAAGAGTTACATCATATGGATCCCCAAGAGACCATTGTATTGAGAATCAAACTAGAGAGAGGAAGCCATTTAGATACTAACTACGGACCCGTAGGTCTATAAAGAACGACTCACGCATCATCGGAGAGGGACCAATGGATATGATGAACCCCTCCGTGATGGTGTCTAGATTAGATCTGGTGGTTTCTGGAACTTGCGGTAGCTAGAATTGATTTTAGTTGACTCCCCTAAGGTTCTGGAATATTGGGGTATTTATAGAGTAAAGAGGCAGTTCGGGAGGCAATCGAGGTGGGCACAACCACCAGGGCGCGCCCTGGTGGGTTGTGGTCCCCTCGGAGCACCCCCACGTGCTTCTTCGCCCCACTGGATGTCTTCTGGTCCAAAAAAATCCACAAAAAGTTTTGCTGCATTTGGACTCCGTTTGATACTGATTTCCTGTGATGTAAAAAACATGCAGAAAACAACAACTGGCACTTGGCACTATGTCCCTAGGTTAGTACCAAAAAATGATATAAAATGACTATAAAATGATTGTAAAACATCCAAAAATGATAATATAACAACATGGAATAATCAAAAATTATAGATACGTTGGAGATTTATTAGCATTCCCAAGCTTAATTCCTACTCGTCCTCGAGTAGGTAAATGATAAAAACAAAATTTTTGATGTGGAATGCTGCCTAACATGTCATCTCATATTCTTTTCTTTATAGCATGGACATTTGGACTTTTATATGGTCAAAGCAATAGTCTAGTTTTGACATGAGGACTTAAATACTCAAGCATACCAACAAGAAACCATGTCTTTCAAAATATCAATGCTAAAATAACTTATCCCTAGCCCGTCATGCTGAATCATTGATCCACTCATAAAACGCACTCGCATATTAGCTACACCCAATGCTCAAGTACGATCATAGTGCCCCTAGTTGGTGCATTATAAGAGAAGATGGAGATTCAAATAATAAAAACGCATAAAGTAAGAGAAAGGGCCTTCACGGAGGGAAGTAGGGTTTTGTAGAGGTGCCAGAGCTCGAAGCAAACATAGAGATGAAAACATTTTGGGAGGCATGCTTTTCCTGTCAACGAGAACGATCGAGAAGTTCCCAATACTTTCGATGCTAGATATATCATAGGCGGTTCTAAAACATAAACTAAAGTTTATTCCTTTTTCAACCATACTTTCACTTTCCATGGCTAACCATATCCACGGGTGCCTTCCAAACTAACACTTTCCAAGGAATTTATTATTTTACAACATAAAGTAAATTCATTTTTCATTTCAGGACTGGCCATCCCTAATACCGTTGCCTTACTCGTGCAATGACAAGTGAATAAACACTCATCATGAGAATAACATATCTAGCATGGAAATATATTAGCCACCCCCTACCGATTCATGAGCAGACGAGCACACAATAGAAAAGTTTATTTTGAAAATTAGAGATGGCACATACAAATTTTCTTAGAATGGCAAAAGAATACAACATATAGGTAGGTATCGTAGACTCAGGTGGCAAAAATGGTTTAAAGGATTTTGGATGCACAAGTAGTGATCATACTTAGTGCAAAATGAAGGCTAGCAAAAGATTGAGAAGCGACCAACCAAGAAACGAATAATATCACAAGCGAGCATTAAGCATAATTAACACCGAATAATGCACCACAAGTAGGATGTAATTTCATTGCACAACTATTGACTTTTGTGCTTGCATAGGGAATCACAAACCTTAACACCAATATTCTTACTAAAGCATAATTACTCATCAACATGACTCACATATCACATCGTCATATCTCAAAACTATTACAAGGAATCAAGTTTATTTTTTCCAATGATCTTCATGAAAGTTATTATTATATCCTTCTTGGATATCTATCACTTTGGAACTAATTTCCATGTGTTGCTTTTGATAAGCTCAAACAAATATAAGTGAAGATCATGAGCATAATATTTCTTTCTCTCAAATTAATTTAAGTGAAGCAAGAGAGAATTTCTTAAAAAAATTACTAACTCCCGAATAAATCTAAGAGAAGCAAGAGATCATTTATTCAAAAATACTAAAGCACACAGTGCTCAAAAAGATATAAGTAAAGCACTAGAGCAATTCCATAGCTCATAAAGATTTAAGTGAAGCATAGAGAGCAATTCTAACAAGTCATGGTATAATTTTGGCTCTCTCAAACAAGTGTGTCTAGCAAGGATTCAAGACTTAAAACAAAAATAAAAACAAGCAAAGACTCATATCAAGACGCTCCAAGCAAAACTCATAGTATGTGACGAATAAAAATATAGTTCTGAGTAAAATACCGATGGTCGATAGAAGAAAGAGGGGATGCCACTCACGGCATCCCCAAGCTTAGTTGCTTGCTTCTCTTTCGATAATAGCTTGGGATGCCATGGGCATCCCCAAGATTAGGCTCTTCTTACTCCTTATTCCTTCATCCATCGTAACATCACCCAAAACTTGAAAACTTCAATCACACAAAACTCAACAAAACCTTCATGAGATCCGTTAGTATAAGAAAACAAATCACTACTATAAGTACTGTTGCAACCCATTCATGTTTTTATTGCATTATATCTACTATATTCCAACTTTTCTATGTGAAAAACTCTTCAAAGAAAACCAAAGAATCATCAAAACAAGCACACAACGCAAAGAAAACAGAATCTGTCAAAAACAAACAGTCTGTAGCAATCTAGATATTTCGAATACTTTTGTAACTCCAAAAATTCTAAAAATTAGGACAACCTGAGAAATTTGTATATTAATATTCTACAAATAGAATTGGTATTTTATCACGCTCCTGTTAAAAATGTGAATTATTTTCGGGAGCACAAAAGTTCCTATTTTTCAGCAAGATCGACTCAACTATCACCCAAGAAGATCCTAAAGGCTTTGCTTGGGACAAACACTAACTAAAACACATAAAACATAATCATAAAAATAGCATAATTGCGCAATCGTTAAAGAAATAAAGCAAAAAGCAAAAATAATTTTTTTTCATTGGGTTGCCTCCCAACAAGCGCTATTGTTTCACACCCCTAGCTAGGCAAAAGCATAGATCTAAGTTTTGTCATCCTTGTTTCTATATTCATATGATGCCCTCTTGATTGATTCATATGGTGCCTAGTTCTTGTGTAGGGAAGTGTTCCATACCCTTCCTTAGTGGAAATCGAAATTTGATATTGCCTTCTTTCATATCAATCACAACACCAATAGTACGTAAAAACGGTCTACCAATAATAATTGGGCAAGATGGATTGCAATCAATATCAAGAACAATAAAATCTATGGGCACATAATTCCTATTTGCAAGAATAAGAACATCATTAATTCTTCCCATAGGCTTTTTAATAGTAGAATCCGTCAAGTGCAAATTTAAAGAACATTCTTTCATATCGGTAAGACCAAGAACATCACATAAAGATTTCGAAACCTATATACTTCAGAGATTCATCCCCACTATTCTATTTATCTTAACATGCAAGCTATCCACATCATCAAGTAGGTCCATCATTCAAAAACTCTTTCCCACTAACTCTTCATGCCCATGCTCCCACTTACTCTTCATGCACATGCAACTTATCACAAATAACCATTAACTATTTTTTTGTGCATTCTCAAGCAGCCACTCCATTCTAGGTTTCTCTTGCAATCGAATAGTGGGCCTCATGATTTATAAGCGACTTTTTTATATAGAAAACCAAATTATGAGTTAACTCGCATTTTATTTTTCAATGCGACAAACTTTATTTATGAATGCACATCTGTATATATAAGAATAATAATGTTGTGTCCAATTTATGTTTTCCCTTCTAACCACATTATATATATTTATATTATTACTATTATTGTATATTTTACATAGACTTATATATACATTATAAAAACATCCCACGTGTTATTAACTTATAAAACTAAATGTTTAACAGAAGTTGGCAAGCAAAATCTTGGGTGTTTTTGACTCATAGGTAGGAAAATCCTGGTGATTGCGTACAAAAGCTTGTGTAGATTTTAAGGACCAATGTAATAATAACACGCTCATTTTTATTTTGAGCAATAACTCGCTAATTTGTTAATTTTATATATAAAAAATGCATCGCAACAGTTTATTTTTTGATATTAATTGCTCCTTCTAACCTAACATTATATATAGAATGAGCCCAGCTAATTTGTCTATTTCAAGAAAGTGCAAATGGGCTAGTATTTCTTAGAAAATATTAAATGGGCTGCACTGACGCGAAATTATTTGTTCACCCAGCCTAGCAAATGGACTATACATTCTAGAAAACATGGGTTAAACATATGCCACATTTTTGCAGGCTGACATGTGGGCCAATAGGTCGAAGCCTACGTAGGGCATTGTCAAGTTGGTCAACAAATGATTATGAAATCCGCAACCATTGGATTTATATGGAACGGCCGGCATGCACCTTCAATCTCTCGTCTTCTTTCTCCAGCGTCGCCGGGACCGCCTGGTCCGGCCTCCGCCGGCTAGCGGCTCTACTTAGCACGCATCGCTGCGAAGTGCTACCCCACCGCCGGCCAGGCTATCCCTCCACCCCTCAACACCTCCTGTTATTCTCCACCGACCGCAGCCCCACGCCACACCAGAACCAGTTATAACCCTTGTACTCCTGTTAATCTGCGACTCCACTATCGCGTCTTCCCATCTTCGGGTCGTTCCCGTCCGGTGCCTCGCTGTCATCCACCGCCTCGCCACACTTGGTGCGGCGTGGTCAACAAACGAGAGTCATCGGAAGAGGACTGTACGTGGAGATCCTGACGGCTTGTACCCACAGGTCCACTACTACAAAAAGGCTATTAGTGGCGCACCTGTTTTTGCTATTAATGGCACACTATAAGTGCGGCACTATTAACACGCCACTAGTAAAAAATAGTAATGGCGGACCTCTGGTGCACCATTAGTATCCCAGATAATAGTGGCGCACCTAGTAGTGCGCATTACTATGTCCAATAGTACGCCATTACTATGCCTACTAGGGGGCCATATTTACCTTCATGTATGCCCCCAAGTGCGCCATTACTGTCACATCCCTAGTTCTGGTTTGCTCTGGGCTAGCTAGTCATGTGTGCATCATGTTTAAAATTCAATGAAATTGAAATGGGGACTTGTGAAAGCCTCAGAAATCATCTTGAAAATGATCAAGATAAAATTTGCTTCAATTTGGCCCAGGAAAATGTTCCTATTTTTCTCTAATAATATTGGCCAGAGTGAAAATTCCAACCAATATTTTTAGGAGCTTAGAAACATTTATTTTGGCCATTTGAATTAACCCAATAATTATTTGCTTTGGATTTATATTTAATATATATATATATATATATTAAATATAAGTCCAATAGTTCTAGAAGTTCGTGAGTGGCTTTGTATATATTTTAGCAAGCCATATATTAACCTACAGAATTTATTAAAATGATTTAGTGGCTAAACTAAATCAGAACAAAGGAAAGAAAGTAGGAAAAGAAAACAGAAAGCAGAGAGAGAGGGTTTACCTGGCGCCCACCTGGCCTGGCCAGCTAGCGGCCCAGCCCACGCGGCCATCTGCCAGTCATCGTCCTCCTCCAGCCAGAAGGACGAGAGCGGGTGGCCACCGCGCGCAAGCACACGCCCCGGCCACCTCCAGCCCGCCTGCTCGCTCTGGACGGCTCTAGACGATGCCACGCGACCCCCCGACCCTTCTCTCACTCTTCTCGCTCCTCGGGGCCTAATGAATAAATACTTGAGTTGTAGAGTTATGTTGTGATGCCATGTTGTATTTACACATATCGAGCATATTGTGTGTATGATTGAAATGCTTGGTATGTGTGGGATCCGACAATCTAGTTGTTTATCCTTGGCAGCCTCTCTTATGGGGAATTGTAGTCTAGTGCTTCCATGAGCCATAGTAGTCCGCTACAGCCCGGTTCACCGGAGTCCTGCTAGCCCAGCACTACTGCTCAGGACACTTGACTGCCCGGCATGTGTTTCACTTCATTCATGTGTCTGTCCCTTCGGGGAAATGTCACGCGGTGCCATTCGGAGTCCTGCCTAGCCTGCTACAGCCCGGGTTCCCGGAGTCCTGTTAGCCCAGTGCTACAGCCCGGATTCACACGTTGTTGACCGACATGCTCGATGTTATTCATGTATGCCTGTCCCCATAGGTTGGTGCCGCTTTGGGTTCACGACTAGCCATGTCGGCTCGGGTTCTCTGGCATATGGATGCTAGTGACACTATCATATACGTGAGCCAAAAGGCGCATATGGTCCCGGGCCATGGTAAGGCGACACCCGTGGGAATACCGTGCGTGAGGCCGCAAAGTGATATGAGGTGTTACCGGCTAGATCGATGTGACTTGGAATCGGGGTCCTGACAGCGTTGGTATCAGAGCCTGACTGCCTGTAGGATTGCCAAGCCAACCCGGTCAAAATTGTGTCTAGAAATGCTTTAGTTATGTAGGGGAATTGATTGTGGAAGGGAACGTAAGGCTCTTTTTACTCCTTATAACTTATGCCCTTCTGATCTGAGTCAACCTCTTCTTTTCTATGGGGTTAAGAAACTAGGCCTTCTCATCTATCTATCAGGATGACGTGTTACTAATCCATAGACTTATAAGATTGTTGGATTTAAGCCTAGTTCAATCTCTACTAGTTCTCTATGTTCATAGTTGGTCTCGGAACCTTGATATTGTGATGTTAAGTGGTTATGCCACCATTTTACAGGATGTCTCAAATAATTTTGAGCATTTACAGCCGTTATGCTATCCGAGTCATCCTAGGTCTCTAAATAGTCTGATGCATTTGCAAATCCTTTCTTCCCGTTCCTGATATACTTTTGGGCCAGATTAACCATACTAATGGGTGAGTTGATGCACTCTGTTGCCTCCACATATATGTTGGAGCTAGTATTATGACCCTAGGTGTCTTAGAGGATCACCTAGTAAATCTAGCCATGTCTTGTGTTCCCAGTGTGATGATTCTGGCCATCATTCTCGAAAGCATTCCGCGATGCCATTTAGTTAGTAGGTATTCTATTCCTGGGTTTGAACCCGAGATTCACTCTAGTCACCTCATGTTGATAGTTTTTGCTCGTTCCTTTAGGATATTAGTAACCTTGCGACAATCCTCGAGGTCCGTGGTATTTCCTTCTTGAGGAGTTCTCCATTCATAATTGTGATTCTGCCATATCTACCTTTCTGCATGGGTTATCTGGAAGAAACCTGTTGAACTTGGTTCGACATATTAATCTATGCATCCACAACTCCGAAAGATATATGTCCTCTTGAGTTGTCCCTCTTCATTTATATTCCGACCATCGTCTATCAATTGATAGTCAGGAGTAATTGTGCATCCGTGTTATCGATGTTTATTATTCTCGTGGTCCATTAAGCCATTCTATTCCGGAATGAATAGGAGAAACAAACTCCAGTACCTCATCCATTTCTAGGATTGGGTCAAAGTAGTTGTATCCCGCAGATCAAAATGCCAATCCAGCTTTTGTTTTGTTCTATCCTGGAGTATTACCATCTTATGTCAAGAATGCCATGAGAATTGTACCACCTCCTATGAATTCTTGATTTAGTGATACTTTTTGCCATCATTGTTCATTCCTCGGTTCCGTGTTGTTGTAACCGGAATATGGACAAGTGAATCGTGATGTGTGAAATCAATACTCCTAGCAACTAGTTGCTTGGTAGTAAATGGACAATATTCTCATTCTTAGCATGTTGGTTATTGAATCATCATTCTAAGATAGATTGTGCTGCCTAGTCCTTATTTCCAGTGCACTCTTCGATCAATGAGTTAGGATTATTCAATTCCTTACTTATTTGATCATATCATCTTGCTCTGAAAAGAAAGATTGTTCTCGAGCTTAATAACATATTGGTGGTTCGTGATATTCTAAATATCTTCTCGGAAGTATTACCAGGTTGTCACCTGACCGCTATGTTGAGTTCGTGATCAAATTGGTTTCTTATAAACCACCCCTTTCTCCAAGAATCCGTGTTGGATACCCCTGAGCTAGTTGGTTAAGCTAAACAACAACCTAGAGAGTTGGAAGATAAAAGCTTGCCCAACTTAGTTCATTCCAAAGGGATATCTTTTGTGTGTGTGTGTGTGTGTGTGTTGAAGAAAGATGATATCTCCATCGATTGGTCCTCATGATCAGTTGTTGGATCTATTGCCTTGTCAAAACTTTGACTTGAGTATGGACTATCGTCAAGTCAAATTAGAACCAATGATGTTCATAATGTTGTCTTACTCGTGGTTGTTTCCTCGAGCATACACCATTATATCTTTTGGGTTTGACCAATGCTGTCACCTTGTTCACATAATTATGGAATTCCATCTTCACGGAAATCTGGATGACCTGTTGTTGAGCCCATTGACAATATTTCCATCTTATCCATGATTCATGTTGAACATTAAGCTAGTGTTGGAAAGTTTGAAAGCATTTCTTCATGCTAGCTCATGAAGCATATGTTTGGTATAAGAAGTGACTTCCTCTAGTTCATGTGCATTTGAAGCAAGTTGCCACCATGAATTTGGGAAAGTTTGTTTTGCTTCCTCTGGAAGCATCCCAAGTCAGTCATGCATACGTGCGAAGTATTCTGTGGTCTGGAGACTTGCAACCTTCATTCTATATGAATCCCTAGCACACCAAGCCACTGATTGATTTGTTCAAGGAGAAGAAGTTTCTTCTTAAGAGCTAGACTTACACAAGGACTTCGATATCCTCGATGATGGTTCCCCATTTAGACTCGGTAGTGTTTTATTATAAGACTACTATGTGGTTTGTGTTGCAAACTTTCTTTTCCAGACATGCTGTCTGAAATATCCTATTACCAACCAAATCTGAATCTCAGGCAGATATTATGGTTGGAACTTTTCCAAGATCTATGATGTAGGTCCCGATAGGGTTGATGTTCTGGCCGACACACCTAGCCGGAAGATCTGTCATTATAGTATCTTTCCCATTTTCCATGAGGATTTCGTGCGACTTATTATAGAAGTTGTTCCTTAGGAATCCTTGTGCTCTCAGTTTCTTTGATGATTCTATAACCATTGAAACATTGGAAACACTCTCGACTGTTGAGTTTTGCCCCAGTTACCAGAATCATTCCCAGCATTTGCATTTTGTTCCCAGCTTGTGCCTCAGTAGTAGTTGTCCAGGATCATCCTCAAAGGTGGACTTACCATGGGTCCCATCCATTTCCGGTGATCAACAAAAGTTATCCATTGCATTGTCTTCAACAAGGTAGTCCACATCATCTATTCTAGTCAGGGTATGCCATTTCTTCGAGCTCTTTCAAATGATCAATTGTATATTGCCTTAAGCTGGTATGAAGAGTTTCAATGATCTATGGATCAAAAGTAATTCTTTTTGCCACTTAAGGGAACAATCCAACGAGTCACCTTTCCCAAGGTGCCCCGTTACGGGACCATGGCAATTATTTCCTCGCCACCTTGACACCATCAACCATCTTTCTAAGCGTGGAATTGTTGCCCACCAAATCAAACCATGTCGTTTGTTCTTCCATCCCTCTCGATGTGTTTGGTGTCTCAACTCGAGATGTTTCAACATGTCATTTCGTGAGTTAGTCTTGTGATCATTAGGATGATCCATCCATGTAGACATGTCTCGCTCTGTTGACCACATGTTGGATGAAGATCTTTAAAGCAAAGATGTCAAGATCAATTTGAAGCAATGAATCAACATCTTTGAGAAGCACAGTTGGATCATGAAGATTGTGTTAGCTTGTGCCCCCTCTGTCTTCTTACCTCACGTCTTGAATCTCGGGACGAGATTCTTGTTTAGTAGGGGTGAGTTGTCACATCCTTAGTTCTGGTTTGCTCTGGGCTAGCTAGTCATGTGTGCATCATGTTTAAAATTCAATGAATTTGAAATCGGGACTTGTGAAAGCCTCATAAATCATCTTGAAAATGATCAAGATAAAAATTGCTTCAATTTGGCCCAGGAAAATGTTCCTATTTTTCTCTAATAATATTGGCCAGAGTGAAAATTCCAACCAATATTTTTAGGAGCCCAGAAACATTTATTTTGGCCATTTGAATTAACCCAATAATTATTTTATTTGTATTTATATTTAATATATATATTAAATATAAGTCCAATAATTCTAGAAGTTCGTGAGTGGCTTTGTATATATTTTTGCAAGCCATATATTAACCTATAGAATTTATTAAAATGATTTAGTGGCTAAACTAAATCAGAACAAAGGAAAGAAAATAGGAAAAGAAAACAGAAAGCATAGAGAGATGGTTTACCTGGCGCTCACCTGGCCTGGCAAGCTAGTGGCCCAGCCCACGCGGCCATCTGCCAGTCATCGTCCTCCTCCAGCCAGAAGGACGAGAGCGCGTGGCCACCACGCGCAAGCACACGCCCTGGCCACCTCCAGCCTACCTGCTCGCTCTAGAAGGCTCTAGACGATGCCACGCGACCCCCCGACCCTTCTCTCACTCTTCTCGCTCCTCGGAGCCTAATGAATAAATACTTGAGTCATAGAGTTATGTTGTGATGCCATGTTGTATTTACACATATCGAGCATATTGTGTGTATGATTGAAATGCTTGGTATGTGTGGGATCCGACAATCTAGTTGTTTATCCTTGGCAGCCTCTCTTATGGGGAAATGTAGTCTAGTGCTTCCATGAGCCATAGTAGTCCGCTACAGCCTGGTTCACCGCAGTCCTGCTAGCCCAGCACTACTGCTCAGGACACTTGACTGGTCGGCATGTGTTTCACTTCGTTCCTGTGTCTGTCCCTTTGGGGAAATGTCACGCAGTGACATCCGGAGTCCTGCCTAGCCTGCTACAGCCCGGGTTCCCGGAGTCCTGTTAGCCTAGTGCTACAGCCCGGATTCACACGCTGCTGACCGACATGCTCGATGTGATTCATGTATGCCTGTCCCCATAGGTTGGTGCCGCTTTGGGTTCACGACTAGCCATGTAGGCTCGGGTTCTCTATCATATGGTTGCTGGCAACACTATCATAGACGTGAGCCAAAAGGCGCATACGGTCCCGAGCCGTGGTAAGGCGACACTCGTGGGAATACCATGCGTGAGGCCGCAAAGTGATATGAGGTGTTACCGGCTAGATCGATGTGACTTGGAATCGGGGTCCTGACAATTACTATGAATCATAATGCGACACTGGTATTTAGCCCTGGTGCGCCACTACTATGAATATTAGGAATTATTATTTTTTGCTTTCTGGTATTTGCACAGGTTACAAAATATCTGGTATTTGCACATGTTACAAAATACACGTTACACATCACAGAATATAAACATCACACAATAGAATTCATCATATTAGTCTCCAAATTTGAAATAGCGAACAAAGTTCAAACATTAGCCAAGTTTATGTCTCGAGACATTAGCAAAGTTCATCATATATATTAGCCGAGTTTGTCGTCACATTACAAAGTCGATATCGATCATCTAAACTACCATCACATAGAAGAGAGCTGCGGTCATGATGAGCATCATCGCGATGAAACTGGTCTTCATCCGGTTCCTCCTCTGCTCCCTCCTCTCTCCCGCTAGATAGCGCGCGTATCTAGCTTCCGCCTCCGCCCTAGTGGTGTACCCTTTGTAACTGTTACCTCTGAAATGGTGAACCTGTCTCCGACACTCCTCCTAGTCGTCGTAGACTCCGGGAACCTTACCCTTGTACACGACATACGACGGCATCTCTATGCACTAGAATAACAAAACGTTGGTAGCAATTCACAGACAATATATAAGCAATATATAAGTATGCAACAAAAGGATCGGAAGAGAAAATCAACACATTAATAACACGATTCATGGTCCGTCTAATAAATAGCATCGATTACATATAAGTTGAACGACTGTCCAAACTAAAGAGACATACAAGTTCATTAAAGTTTAACTACAACATGAGCTAATCGATATTTCAGAACTACATAGCATCATTACTTTCGACTCGACTCAGGGACCGGAGCATGGATGAAGCCTCCGTCTTTCGTGATGGTCATGAAATCGCGATCGTTGTCAGCCTGCATTTGTAGCATTGTTTCTATTTCACTGTTGGATGGTTGATATTTGAGGTAGAACTGCCCCGAGGTAAGAAGGACATCTTGATGGATGATTTCAGCAAACTCCGACTGGATGCGAAAGAATCCTTGTCTAATGTCCGCGTCCTGGATTGCTGACAAGCGTGGAGCCCAATCTTTGAGATTAGTTGGTAGCAGAAGGTGATTATGGTCCCGTAAGATCGCCCGCATGTGATGGAGGGCGTAGTAGGCATCCTTCTGACCACCAGGCGGCTGCTTGATGCAGGGGAACATCGTTACGTGGGTGAACACGTGCTTGCTGTACGTACAAATTGGCCTCCTGAAGGTGCCTCTAGATTTGGTGTAGCCGGGGAGAGCATCATCAAGAACTTTCTTGATATTTGTGTAGTCTTTCTTCGACTAACTGTCCGAGTCGAAATACATGGCCATGGAATATTTCGGGCTTAAGAGGATGAGTGTGCAATGTGTGTCACTGCACAAAACACAGAATGTTAGAAAAAAAGATCGATCTAAATCAAAGAAATCATATGTTACGGGGCGGTGAGG
Source organism: Triticum aestivum (assembly GCF_018294505.1). NCBI lineage: Eukaryota > Viridiplantae > Streptophyta > Magnoliopsida > Poales > Poaceae > Triticum > Triticum aestivum. The sequence continues at coordinate 600,791,200 of NC_057812.1, forward strand.
GGATGACTTACTCGGGAAAGTAAGGCACGAGGAAGTTATCCTTATCTGGGTTCGCCAGAATGATGCCTTCGAGGTATGAACTCGCGACTTGCCGGTCCCCAGCGCTGCCCATGATCTTGGCACGCATGTAGAAGGGGTCGACTATCACGATGTATGGGGTCTTGTCTCTAATGATCCGCATCTCCATACTGAGCGAAAATAGCCGAATGAAGGTGTAGTGCCGCGGATGAAGGTTAAACATAGCGAAGATGTCATCAAACCGCAGGACGATCATACCCCCGATGGTGCTATCAATAAAGCCCTTGTCCTCTGGCACCTTGGCCACAAAAACCGGGTATGCCACATCATTCTCGGAGAGACGCCGCTTCTCCAAAGAAAGAACACTGTCATGCAGACTCCGCATAGCACTGGTTGCAACATTGAGCAGATTAGTCGGTAGCATCGGCCTACCCGCCACATGCACCCTCCTCGAGATATCCTTAGGTGAAGGTGGCCCATCCTGAGCACGGATCGTACTCGGTGCCAGCTGCCTCGCACCCTTGTTATTTTTTCTTTTCCGTCCCTTCTTCTTCTGCTGCTGTAATGGGATCGAGTTCTGCTTCTTCGCACCTCAGCTATCTGAGGCTCGGTGAAGGCGGCAGCTGGAGGCATCTCCTGAGAACTAAACGCCAGATGACGCCTATTGCAATTGGGTTTCTCCGCAGTACCAGCTAGATCGCGATCGCCTTTTGCAAGGGTTGGGTTCTTGAGAAGAAGGCCCCAAGAACTCATCACCGTACCCATGTTCGTTGAAGTACTTATCAACATTGGTAAATGTACCGTCGTCGTCGTCTGGATCCTGTGCCATATGCATGTCCGGATCAGCTGACGGTGGTAGAGTTGCGATGGTCTTGCCATGGCTTGGCGCCGACACGACTAGCGGTGTTGTCTGTGGGGTGGTGTTCCCCGCCCCCAAACGAATCTGGCTCTTTGGCCAAAGCATGGACCAGCTTATGGAGGCGCTGAGGGTCATCACATCATCTTCATCGGCCTCACGGGGTCGATACGGAGGCAACAAGTCGTCGCAGCCCTGCAGCACCCGAACCAGTTGAACCCTATACATGGTGGGTGGCATCGGATTAATGTGGAACACGCGGTTGCCCGGTTGAACGATTCTGGCCTTGGCGAGATCGATCAACTCGCCGTCCATGAAGTGCAGGAGAGTGCATGGAACGTCGACGACGCCCTGCGAAAACATGTAGAGCGTCAGGGCCGAGAGGCTTAGTTATCGTGATGGCGTCGAGCTCAGCTTATGTCGAGGCACCGCCAATGGCCGGCGTGCAAGTGACGGAGGGGCCGCTTGCTATAGAGGTACCGGCCGGCATATTCTTCCCACACCCGGGTGCATTAAGCTCCAATGCCGGCACCGACGCTGGAGACACCACCGCCTCCACCGGAGACACCAATGGCACCGACGCATTGTGCAAGTTGCTGCCCGTGAAGTTGGGAATCGGGGGCGGCCCCTGTTGGCCGCCCGCAATCCATGCCTACAGCCCCTCAAGCAAGGTAGGCATAATGGCGGTGATCGTCGCTCCCAGTTGGTCTCGCTCTTGCTCTTCGACTATCTCCGGAATCCGCGCCACTTGTGCCTAGAGTTCTTGAACCTCGCACTCCTGGCTTTCCGAGCTGGTCTTTCTCTCCTTTCACCCAGTGTTATAGTATTCCGACCATTTTGTGGACAAGCCTTTGCCGGCCACACAACCAGCTGACGACGGCTTACTGAACTTATCCTTGTGTTTCATTACGTTCAATGCCCTATTTAAAGTGGTGTCCCAAGGGGAGCTCTGAGACGACCCCACGCTACTGCTTCCAGTTTCCTGCTGAAGCAACGTGAACCATTTAGAAATTTGGCTTCATTAATTAGAATGCAACCATATGGAGCTAATTACGCGGGGGTGTATTCCTTACCAGAACAAGCTCAAGCGCCTTGGTCTTCGGATCTGTGGTAAGCTCCTTTGTTACCGGGTCCACCTTGTACCAAGCCCTGACATAGTTCCTGGTCTGCTTGTCACGGTATTTATCGGAGAGGGGCGGTAGGCCTTGCTCGGCACGCTCCATGTCCTCCTTGTCCCATATAGGTTCCGCCACTCTGTAACCGCCGGGACCGAGTTTGTGGACCCCTAAGTTCAAGTCTCGCATATCTTTCCCCCACTGACTTGATTCCGAGGATGTGTTTCTCTCGCACTTGATCTTGAACTCCAGGTAGTCAGCTTCGCTGATTGAAGGATATGTCTCTTTGATCTTCTCATAACTATCACCACTTAGAATCCTTCTCTTCACCGCGGCTCTCCAAGTAGCCAGGGTCGTGCTCATCTTCGTGAGGGCAGCACTATTCACTTTATTCCCTGAGAGGCGTGTATTTGCGAAGTCACCGGGGAACTTGTATCGTTCGTGCAGCTTCGTGAAGAGGAGGTTGTGCAAATTCCCTCGGTCACGATGCCTTAGGTTCTCGGTGTTGATCGAGACGGTGCTCGAGAGAATGCACCCGAGTTGTCTCGCGTACCCACTGACTAATTCTTTGGGCGCCATTGGATGCCCACTGGAGGACACTTCAGTAAATTCCTCCTTGATGGTGCCGAGCACGTTCGGGCGCCGGTCCTTCCGTTGCCTCTTGGTTGGCTGCCATCTGTGCGTGTGCTGCCATCATCAATGGTGGCATCCTTGGCGGCACCATCAGTGGTGTCATCCCCGATTTCACTAGGGGTTGTGTAGTCGGGATTGGTGTCTTCCGCGGTGTCCTCATAGCGGTGAGGTTCTTCCTCCATCTCCTGGGACAGCTCCCAGAATGCCTTGCCCGAACTGCCGGCCTCATCGTTGTTGGCCATGTTTGCTCTAAATAGGAAAAAAGGCTACTAGAGTTATTTCTTAAATGTAGTCCAGGAAAAAATAAATCCACAAGTCAATATATCAGGACCCATCCCATCTTCATAGACTCGATGGGGCCTCAAATGCCCTTCCTCATCTACAACTAGTTGTCCACCTCAATTGATGGGTTTTCTCACATTTTTCTGATTCAAACTAGATTTCGACGGCTAGCATTGGAAAGTTCTAGTCTACTAGTAGAGGGGAAACATGAGGAGCAGCTTGTAGGTTTGCTTGCTCCGGTGGGACGGGATGGAGGATACAGCGGTAGCAACTCAAAGCAGTAGCAGAAGCACCCCTATATCGTACATAGATTTATTTTTTGCCCTGCTGCTCTTACTAGTTTTAGCTTATCAAAGTGGATGTATGTATCACATGTTTCTAAAACTAGATTTGTATTGCTGGTAGGTTATTTTGCGTATGTGATCTAAAATAAATACAAAAATATTGGCTGAATCTACTGTCATGCATTATTAGTCTCAAATCTTCCAGTTATGTTTGCAATATTAACAGGAGCACACTACTAGAGTTAACAAACTGGGCATCTTCTAGGTTAAACTATAAATGTTGATTAATTTTTATTTCGGTTGGGAATCGGGCACCTTCTAGGTCAAGAAAATTGGGCATGACCTTTGCTAATTTTCTTGACCTAGGAGTGCCCCATTCTCAACCGAAACGGAAATTAATCAACATTTCAGGAGAAACGGGTCATTTCAGAAGGTCACAAGTAGGAGCAGCATCACAAGTTGACAAAATGACAAGTAGCAGTAGCATCACAAGTAGTACAACAGCATCATCATCACAAGTAGTACAGCAGCAGAAGTGAATACAGTTTTTATATGAAGTTTCTGAATTTATATGCAAGTTTCTGAAATTTATAGAAGTTTCTGAATTTTATATGGAAGTTTCTGAAATTATATGAAAGTTTATGAAAGGAGAGAAAGGAGAGGAAGTACCCTAGCAATTTATGAAAGTGTCCAGTACAGTAAACTCCAACTCCAGTACCAGAGGAAATGGGCAGTAGATGGGCAGCACTAGACCACCTACAGCAGATGGAACAAATTACTCCTAGAATATCTTCAGTTAATTCAATAAATTACTCCTAGAATATATATCTTCAGTTAATTCAGTAAATTAATCCTAAAATATATATCTTCAGTTAATTACTCCAGTTAAGTTAAATTACTCCAACTCCTATTTGCAAGATCACAAGTACAACAAGCAGTACTCTACTTCTATTTGCAACATCACCAGCTACTCTGGGTACAAGAACAAGCAGTACTAACCAGGCGCTCCTTGGAGTGCAGATGCAACTCCATCTTGTTGACGTGCAGATGTAGCTCTAGCTCCCTAGAACCAACAAACAAAATTGTTGAACCAAGATTTCCAGGCGAGCCAATAATTACAAAGAGACAAGAGCCAAGAATTACAAAGACACAAGAGCCAAGAATTCTAGAGGAGTAATCACTCTTCCCCTAAATAGCAAATGTTGCTAGTTGCTATTTTATTTGAGCAAACAACAACAATGATTTGAGCAAACAGCAAACAAAAAATGCCTAATGTTGCTACTTGCTCACCTATCACTACTCTCAGAATTAATCTTTGCAACATACAACCACAATCTCAACATGGAGTATGAGGAAATAAACCTATGAATAGTGTAAACATGTGACCACAATATGATGAGCAAACAGTGAGCAAGTAATCAAGGAAGTAAACAATGAACCTTGGATCTGCAAGTAAATAGATCAAGCAAGCATTCGTCTCACTTAAGCAAGCAAGTAAACAATGAGGAAATCTACACATAAAAACAATTATTTATGTGCTGCCCACTAGAACAGGGTCAAGAATCCAACAACAATTGCCCCTAGCTGCAACTAGATCGAGAAATCGTACAAAAGCACTAATTCCATCAGAGGCAAAGGTACAAACGTTAGTACACCAGACGCTAGAATCAAGAAGAGACGGGGAAGGAGGGAGAGAGCTTATGGGCTAACGCTTGTGGATTGTGGTGGCGCTGATAGCGAGGAGTGAGATCTCATCGATCTTGGGGTGGAAGATGGCGAGCTGTGGCCAGGAGCCTAGGTTGAGGCGTCAGAGCTGGTTCGGGGGCAGAGCCGAGTCCAAACCCACTGACGGTGTCCTGGACTAGGGGGTACTCACCACATCGTCTCCCAATCTATTAGATTGGGCCGAGGCCCCCCATGGCCGTATACTCATGGGCCAGTTCGGACAGCTGCCGCATACAAGGAAGATTCCACAAAGACTTGGCGATCAAGACAAGGACTTCTCCCCACCGGCGTATTCGGCTAGGAATCTTGTTAACCTAGGCCTCTGGTGCATTATACAAACCAGGTCCAGGCTAGTCGACAGAACATACAGAACAACAATCATACCATAGGCTAGCTTCTAGGGTTTAGCCTCTCCGATCTCGTGGTAGATCTACTCTTGTACTACCCATATCATCAATATTAATCAAGCAGGACATGGGGTTTTACCTCCATCAAGAGGGCCCAAACCTGGGTAAAACTTCGTGTCCCTTGCCTCCTGTTACCATCCGGCCTAGACGCATAGTGCGGGACCCCCTACCCGAGATCCGCCGGTTTTGACACCGACACCCGCGCTGGATCCGCGTGTGGCTGCCCAGCTCGTACAGCGCTGGTGTCTCCCCGTTGCCGATGACCGATATGCAGAGGTGGTTGTCCGGGATGGGGCGACGGCAGCGAGGCTTTCTGGGCTCTGGGGGAGAGGAGAGGGTGAGGGGAAGCGCAAGGGGGCAAGTAGGGAGGGGGGCGAGGAGGCAGGGCGGCGGCGGTGGAGTGGGCGCGGGCGGGCGGTGGCATGGTCCCGCGGGGGTCGTCGGGTTAGGTGTGGGGCGAGGTGGATCTGGCAAGGGAGGGAGAGAGGCCAGAGGGGGAGGGGAGCAAGTGGAGTGGGGGGAGGGTTAGCCATGGCTCACCTTTTAGGGGTGCGCCATAAACATACTATACCAATGGCACACCTTCTAGGGGTGCGCCATAAGCACCGTGATAGCAATGGCGCACCTTCCCCTAGTGCGCCATTACTAACTTTTTTTTGGATTTTTAGTTGCATGTAATAATTTTTCAGGTAATGACCATAAATTTTAAAATGTTACGATATATAAGTAGTTATTACTAATTTTCGAATACTTGCGTTGCAAAACATTCGTGAATTGGTAAAACATTTATGAATATGAAAAAATATCATCAAACTTGAAAAAATATTCATGAATTGAAAAAGTGCCCATGAAATTTAAAAATATTCATGAGTTCAAAGAATATTAACAAATTCAATACTTTTTGTGAGTTAGAAAAGTATTTGCATTTTCAAAAAATGTTTGCAAATTTAAGCAGGAAAAGGAGCACTGAAAAATAAAATACCAGAATAAACCTAAATACAAATTGGTATATCAATGGCGCACCTCCTACAGGTGCGCCATAAATAAATTGATAGCAATGGCGCACCTTCTCCTGGTGTGCCATTACTAACTTTTTTTATTTTACCAGAATAAACATAAATTAAAACAATTAAAATACTAGAAGAAAACATTAATCCCCACTGTTTTGAACAAAAGAGGTTGCTGGATAGAGGACTAGAACAGAAGAAATGCCATTTCCATATGTCGAAATACAATCAAGAAATGAAGACTACAATTTAAACCATTGTGTAAAGATTTAGAATTTGATCGATGACATGGTTGAAATCAAGTGATACATGTAATAAATTAATTGCATGTAATAATTGAGCTTGCCACTGACACACACACACACACGACCGACACGTCGTGATTCGATCTTAGTTATCTTTTCACAATCTTCTTGCCCTTCTTTTTCGCAAATGGAGTTCTTCTCTTGAACGGACGTCCTTTAGGTAGGGTGGTCCTGCTTCTTCTTGTGGTGTATGGTACTTCATCGTCGTCGGCATGTTCCATCTTCGGGTCGCCGTACTTGTCGAAGTCTTGCTCATTGGCGACTCCATCCATTCTGATGATCCTCCTTTTGCCTCTCCTCATGACAACACGACTGGGCTTTGACGGGTTGGTAATGAAGAAGCATTGGTCCACTTGGGAAGCCAGTACCGATGGCTCATTTTTCGCGGTGACGTTTGCGCCCGCGTTCTTGGATTTGGCTTCGGGTATAACCATGGTGGTGAAATACCGGTCTTCTTTTAGGACGCTCTTGGCCCATCTGACACGGAACATCGGGACCTTCTCTCCAGCGTAGCTCAGCTCCCAGATCTCCTCGATCCTTTTGTAGTATCTGTCCTTGTTGTTACCGGTGTAGGATTCCATCGTTACCCCGGAGTTCTGATAATCATCGCTCATCATCATCATTAGCATGAAGCTCCTCCCTGATGCCCATTGATTTCAAGTCTGCCCTTGCTTTCGGCCCAGCTTTGGTCCTCTCTGGCATGTTCAGTAGGGTACCAAGCAGACTCTCGCACACGTTCTTTGTGATATGCATGACATCATGGCTGTGAGGCACACGGAGGATCTTCAAGTACGGCAAGTCCTAGAAAATAGACCTCGTTTTCCATACCTTCAGCAGCGGCTCTCGTGCCTTTTGCTTTTTTCCCGGCGGTGGGCACTGTTTCCAATTTTTCAACAGCTCGTCTATTTCCTCGCCGCTCCTTGTACGCGAGCGTCTTCGGTGTTTGGTTTCACCATCGAACAGATCCTTGCGTTTTCTCCATGAGTCATCATGGCAAAGACACCTTCGATGTCCCATGAACACAATTTTCGAAGACCCAGGATCTCTATCTAGCTGGCAATACGTTGTGTCATCCATGCACCTGACGCATGCAGAAAATCCGTGGACCACCTGCCCCGTGACATATCCGTAACCGAGATAGTCATGCACCATCGTGAGCAGTGCGGCTCTCATAGGGAAATATTCTTTCTTTGCAGCGTTCCACGTATTAGCTGGCGTTTTCCACAGCGTGTCTAGCTCCTCTTTCAGCAGCCCCAGATACAGATTGATGTCGTTCCCTGGTTGTTTCGGCCCTTCAATTAGCATACTCATGTGAATGTACTTCCTCTTCATGCACAACCAGGGGGGAAGGTTGTACATCCACACAAACACATGCCAGGTGCTATGTGTGCTTCTCTGGCTGCCAAATGGATTGACTCCACTGGTGCTCGCGCCCAGCATGATGTTCCTTGGAGCGTCCCCAAATTCTGGGTGTTCGAAGTTCAACGCTTACCACTGGCTCGCATCCTTAGGGTGACTCATCATCTTGTCTTTTTTATTTATCTCCGGATCATTTCCGTCATCTTCTCGCTTCTTTTCCTCCCTATCCACGTGCCAACGGAGGAGCTTTGCTAGCTTAGGGTTTGCAAAATACCGCTGCAGATGAGGAGTGATCGGAAAGTACCACACCACTTTTCGAGGAGCTTTCTTACACTTCTTGTATCGAGTGACGCCGCACACCGGATGTCGGTGTCAAAACTGGCGGATCTCGGGTAGGGGGTCCCGAACTGTGCGTCTAGGCCGGATGGTAACAGGAGGCAGGGGACACGATGTTTTACCCAGGTTCGGGCCCTCTTGATGGAGGTAAAACCCTACATCCTGCTTGATTAATATTGATGGTATGGGTAGTACAAGAGTAGATCTACCACGAGATCAGAGAGGCTAAACCCTAGAAGCTAGCCTATGGTATGATTGTATGTTATTGTTGTCCTACGGACTAAAACCCTTCGGTTTATATAGACACCGGAGAGGGTTAGGGTTACACAAGGTCGGTTACAAAGGAGGAGATATCCATATCCGTATTTCCTAGCTTGCCTTCCACGCCAAGTAGAGTCCCATCCGGACACGAGACGAAGTCTTCAATCTTGTATCTTCATAGTCTAACAGTCCGGCCAATGGATATAGTCCGGCTGTCCGAAGACCATCTAATCCAGGACTCCCTCACCGGACATATGACAGACTCCGCGTGCTCGTCCCGATAAATGATGCAATTGTTCATACACACATGGTATTTCACGTGCGGTAAATCTAGAGGACACACAATTTTCTTTGCCTCCTCGAAACTAGTCGGGCACTTGTTCCCCTTGGGAAGACGTTCGTGCCAGAATGACATGTTCTCCTCGAAGCATGCGTTGGTCATTTTGTGTTTTACCTTCATCTCCAGAACCATGAGCGTTACTTTTAGGAGGTTATCCTTGGGCCTGCATCCTTCATACAATGGAGTAACCGCGTCTATCTCCAGTAGATCCAGCTTGGCTTTCTCTCGGGGGGGCAGCTCTTGAGTTACCCGTCTGCTTGAGAAGCAGCTCTTGAATATGATGGTCCTGCACCCAGCCCATCGGTGGTCCATCATCGTCGGCTCCGGTATCTTCATCTTCATGATCATGCCCTTCGTCTTGATCGTCCTCATCATCATGTACGACATCTTCTACATGATGACTGTGTCCTGCATCTACTTCATGATCATGTCCTGGAGATTCTTCATCTTCTCGCCCGCCCTCGATGCGGTTGTCTTGCTGCCCTTCCTTATTTCTTGCCCGGCTCCCATGGACGACTTCATAATCATCTTCATCACCTTGCCACCGATAGTCATCCATGAAACCACGCAAGAGCAGGTGGTCCCGCACCTGTCTGGACCACCTGCTCTTCAGCTTGCATCTTCTACACGGACATCTTATCTCCGTCTTGTTCTTTCGAAGTATCTCGGCCTTCGTGGAGCTCCGAAACCTATTCACGATGCCTTCGGTCATTGTGCGGACCATGGTCGCCTGCGGGGTAGAGCAAAACAATATTTTAGAACAAAAAAAATTTGCATGACTTTGCCTAAAAATAGGACCAAAAAGAATGCATAGTGCCAAATTCTTGCCGAAACGGAAATGAATCAACATTCCGGCAAAATATTGGCAACTATCGCATCTCAAATACCGGTACCTACAAACACAAACATATGCAACACCACAAACATATGCAACACCACAAACATACGTAGATCTAGGCCATAAAAAGTGTGTACGTTGTTGGAGGGAGAAAAAAGTAGATCTAGAACATAAAGAAAGCTTTCCCCTTCCTTACCTATCAAAAAAGGAAATTTAACAACTTAATTTGGGTGAATCTATGGTGCAAATGAGGTGAGGAGGAGGAGGCAGCCGAGACCAAGCTTGGTAGAGGTGGAGAGAATGAAGTGGGGAAAGTGAGTGTGGTAGGTGGTTGTCCAAAATATCTAGCTGCTCCCAGGTTACCAATGGCGCACCACCTAAGAATGCGCCATTAGTAACCAGGGTTACTAATGGCGCACCTGGTTTGTGGTGTGCCATTACTAGTTTTGAAAAAATATATATAAAAACATGTTAGTAGTGGCGCACCAGTGGGTAGTGTGCCATTGCTAGTTAAAACTAGCAATGGCGCACTATCCCCTGGTGCGCCACTGTTAACAATTTTTTAATCTTTTTTCAAAACTAGTAATGGCGCACCACACACCAGGGGCGCCATTAGTAATGTGGCCAATAATGGCGTACCTGTATCTGGCGCCACTGCTATATAGCAGTGGCGCACCACATACATGGTGCGCCATTAATGTCCATATTAGCTATAGCCGTTTTCCTAGTAGTGGTCCATGGTCGCACACAAGGAAAGTTCCTCCTTATTAAGCTGAAAAAAATGTTTCCTCCCCCTAACAGCTAGGAACCACCGGCTATATCTTCGCACGGAAGGAAGTGCCTCCTTGTTATGCAAAAAAACTATTCCTCCCGTTGACAGCTGGGACCCGTCAGATTTGGTGGCTGACTTGTGGGCCTACTAAGCGGACGTGTACGCATGGCTTTGTCAACTTAATCAACAAATGATTCTAGCAGCAGGACCGTTGGATGTTAATCCAACAGCCGTGCTCCTTATTCAACCTCTGTTCTTGCTCATGTCTCTCGTGGGTGGGAGTGCTGCCGTGCACCCGAACCAGTCAAGTTTCCCACTCTTCTCCAACCGCGACTCCACTGCCATGTCTTCCCCATCTCCGGGTCATTCTAGTCTGGGGCCTCGCCGTCGTCCACCGGCCTTGGTGCGCTCGGCATGGTGTGGTCAACGTGGTCAACAAACGAGAGTCCTCGGAAGATGACTGTACGTGAGAGGCCGACAGTGGGGACGCACCACGCCCATGGACGCATGCATGCAACTGCACCCTTTTTACCCTAAAAATAATGTTTTCTCCCCCGGACTGCTGGAACCCACCAGCTACATCTTCGCACGCAAGGAAGTGCGTCCATATTATGGGCAAAAATATTGATTCACCCCCTGACTGCTGGGACCCACCAGCTACATCTTCGCACGCAAAGAAGTGCCTGACAGTTGGGACCCACCTAGTCGAAGCGTACGTAGTGTTGTCATTCTGGTCGTGAACGTGTACTTAAATACGATCGGTCTGTCTGTAGGCTGCAGCGATGAATCGCGGCCGTGTAAGGAAGGGCACGTGTCATAGTAGAGGCATGCATGTGTGTCGTACTAGAGGCACGCACGTAGCATGTACACATATGTACATCGGCTAGGGTACAAGAAAGAAAACACGGCCACGTACGTACATACGGCCGGGGTCTCGAACGCCTACTCGCGCATATGTACGGCGAGGGCTCGTGTACATGGCTGGGACAGAACGGAGAAGTTGCGCTGTCATCGTGATCATGGGGAGGCAACCGGTTGGGCCGGAACGGAATGGGTCGTCGTGTTCATCGGGAGCCAAACGGCTTGGACAGAACAACCGATGGAAGCGAGGCCTGGCGTAACGTAGAATGGAGGAAACGGCCTTGCATTTGACCGACCACGATCGAAACGAGAGCCTGTTCATCAGGAGGGGTCTGGCATACCGCAAAACAGAGGAAACAGACCTCCTACGGTGGATACGGCGTTCTGTTGATCCGGAGGGGTGTGGCGTACCGCAAAATGGAGGAAACGGACTTGTGTTGGAGCGCTACGGTCGAAACAGGGGTCATGTTCATCGGGAGGGGTGTGGCGTACCGCAAAATGGGACTCCCCGAGATACTGTTCATCTCCACCGTCGACTACCTCCACGGGCTACTGTTCATCCACCGTCGACCTCCTCCAGCCTCCACCTGTGACTATTCATCGACGGGATTCTGTTCATCTAGCCACCAACGTGCGCTCCTCCACCGACTACTGTTCAACCAGCCCTCTCCACAGGGTCCTGTTCAACCACCCCTCCACGGGCTACTGTTCATCCAGCCCTCCAGCGGCTACTGTTCAACCATCCCTCCATGGGGTCTTGTTCATCTAGCCGTGCACAGGGTCTTGTTCATCCAGCCCTCCACGGGGTCCTATTCATCCACCGGCTCGATCGATTAGGGTACTGTTCATCCAGTGGCAACGGCCTATACTACCACAGGGTCCTATTCATCCAACCCTCCCACTGGGAACTGTTCATCCACCCCCCAACAACGCTCACTGTTCATTCGGAGGCAGCATCGATCGGCTTTAGTTAGCAGCAGTAGCGAAGGAATCACTCGGGTCAGTTAACAACAAGGGATCGATCGATTGCTCGGGTTCAGTAATGCGTAGCCTGCAGTGCAATCGCTTGGGTTCAGTTAGAGCCCAATGCCTCGCTCGGGTTCAGTTAGAGCCCAATGCCTCGCACACACACGCGTACGTACGACAGAAACACACATCGCTCGGCCCCCGACCACCCACCGTAACCAGGAACTCCCCGCTATTTTCCTTGCCCTCGCTTCTACCACGGGTTTTCCCGTCATGGACAGCCCAAAGAATGTCATGCAGCTGCGTCTCCAGCCCGCCCAGGACGAAAAGCCCATTTTCTGTCATGATTTTTTATCATAGAAGTAGGAGCCCACCACATTTATGATGATACCGGGTTTTGTGACAATTATCATCATAGAAGTGTCATAAGTATGAGAGAAAAAATTTTGTTCGGCCCAAAATGTCACGAATGTGTCTTTTTTTGTAGTGTCCCCTGTGGCATCACGTCGAACAAAGGGCAACAAGTTGATGAGGTCCGCGCCGAGGTTGCAGACGTAGAAGGAGTTCTTCCACTTCTTGGCAGAATCCTCCGGCGGCATCTTGGGGCAGCCCCTGCGCGTTCGCAGCGAGAGAACGGCGGCCCCACAGACGGACGTCTCCCCGGTCCCCGGGCCCTACTGCTTCATGAAGAAGAAGCGCACCCAGAGGTCGACTGTGGGCTCAACTCCCAGGTACCCCTCGCACAGGTTGACAAACTGTCGGGGAAACTGATCCACGAACACCTATGGGGCCGGCGGACCGGGCCCCTTTCGGTTTGGCGGGGGGCGGAGATCGCATGAAGAGCAGATCGAGGCGAAGCACACGAGCAGTTTACCCAGCTCCAGAGCTCTCCGGAGAGATAACACTCCTACTACTGCTTGTTTGATTATCTTGTGTTCTTGCTCCAGAGAGAGCGTAGTGTTTTTCTGGGTTCCGAACTAGTCGAACTTCCCGAACCAGTCGAACCGAACCCCCTCTACGTTGCGCATGGGCCTCCTTTTATACGCTAAAGGGGTCACCGACAGGTGGCAACGCAGAGAAGGGTACAAATGTAAAAAGTGAGGTGGTTGGTACAGTTGCTTGTACAGTGCACCCTACCTAACCCTGATGGCAGGGGACAAGGGCATTAAATGCCCGTCTGAGTCGCCCAAACAGTGCAGAAAAGGACCGTTAGGGGCGCCACCATTCGCCACGATGGCGATCTTGTCAGCTTCGCATGCCACAGTGCACCGTTGGCTGCACAGCCTCCCGCCACGCGCACCTGGAGAGGCCCCCAGAGCGACACGTTGGGGGATGCGCTAGAGCGTGGGCACAGAGTGGCCGCCTGCCGCGGCAAGTGCCTTGCCGCTGCTGTTATCTTGTCGGGTCCGGAGGCTTGTCGCTCACCGGGCCTCGAGGTACCTTGGTTGGTCTTCCCGGCAAGCTCCTCTTGCCGGGGCCTTGTTGCCTTGCCGGAGCGCGTGGCGCGTCGCGGCAAGTTCCTTGGAGTGCCTCGGTTGGCCTTCCCGGCAAGCTCCTCTTGCCAGGGCCTTGTCTCCTGAGCTTAAAAACTTTGTTCTTGAATGGCTCCAAGGGAACCACGGAGGATCTTGGCATTCTCCCGGCAAGCCTTGCCGCGGGGTGCTGCAACTGCCCGTGCACAAGTTCGGGGTACTAGGGTATCCCTATTCTAGTACACCGACAGGAGCCCCCGGGCCTGGGCCAAACACGGTGCCGAGCGCTATTGGGCCAGGCCCAAGACAGGGCACGGGCACACGCGGATTGGGCCACACCGAATCTCGCTCCGTATCCACCGCGCTCTCCCCTAACGGCACGCGTTGAATGCGGCATCGTGGGAGAGATCGTGGGTGGTTCTTTATTCGGTAGGGCGAAACGTCCGCCCCGTCCCTCTTTATAAGCAGAGGAAATAGGGGCAGTTCGTTACCCCTCGCTGGTTGCTACTACTCCATCTTCACGAGCCTCCGCCGCTCCCCCCCCTTCTTCTTGAAGCCGAGAGAGCAGCGCTCCGCCCCCCATTGCCACCAGCACCACCAACGCCGTCGACCTCCCCCACCCCCTCCGCCATGGCTCCGAAAGCCGACAAGGGAAAGGGCGTGAAGTCGGCCGAGGCGCAGCGGCTCGCGGCGCTGCGGAAGGAGCGGGCGATCTTCTCCCCCCAGCTCGGCGTGAAGAAGCTGAGGGAGTACTTCTACCTCTTTTGGGCGACGGAGACACGGGCGCATCCGCGCACGAGGGTACTCCCGGCCGCTGCTTCGGAACTGGCTCCAAACGGGTACCCATTCTTCGCGATGTTCTTCTATTGCGGGCTCTGCCCGCCCTTCTCGGAGTTCTTCTGCGATATCATGAACACCTACGGCTTCCGCCTCCTTGACTTCACCCCCAACGCCGTTCTGACCATGGCAGTTTTCGCACATTTGTGTGAAAACTTTGTCGGAGTCCACCCCAGTGTTGCCCTTTTCCGCCACTTCTTCATACCTCGGGTAGAGAGAGGAGAGCCGCTTGCCGGAGGGATCGCCTGGATCTCGAGAGTCGGCAAGAAGGAGGCGTACTTGGAGGGTGAGCTCCGCAGCAAGTGGGAGGAGTGGAGAGCGAAGTGGTGCTGAATCGTCGAGGAGAATCCGCAGCCCTTCACCGCCGTGCGCCAAGCTCCAATAGTGCGCGGCAATGACTAGAGCAACGTGGCCCCGGAAGACGAGAGGCTGAAGATCGCCATTACTAGGATCCTTCCCCTCAGGCTTGTCGGGCTCACTGTAGGCGCTGTAGGCGCAGATTTCCTCCGCCGCCGCATCGCCCCCCTGCAGGAGAGGGGGAGGCCCGCCTGGGAATTCAAGAACTCAGCAGACATCATGAGGCTGCGGCCGGGCCTCAACTACAACTTCACCGTCTTGGAGCTAGATGCAATGCTCCTGGAGTTGTTCAAACGCGACCCTCAGCACCCATTCACGCTGCCGAGGGGCGTAGTTCCATTGTGCAATAATTCTTCGCTTGACTGGATCCGCGCCATGATGCCGTTGTGTGATTCACACGGAATCGTTCCAACTTGGCAAGAGCCTGCGGATGACGTCGTGCAAGCGTTCTTCGACAATTTGGAAGAAGTGCCGGTCCACGCTGATGAGCAGAAGAGCCTCACCCGTGACACCACCGACGAGGATCTGCAGCGCATCGCCACTAGGGCGGAAGAGGTTGCGGCCGCAGCTTCCGCGGGCGTGTTCAGGTTCACTGTGGAGGAGGCAGAGGCGGCAGAAGCGGCAAACCTTGCCGAGCGCGCGGAGTTCATTGGCGAGGAAGAGCTTGCCGGTTCTGAAGCCGAGCCGAGCGAGGCCGGCGAGGAAGAGCCCGAGCCTTCAGAAAGCTTGCCGCAGGTGGAGCCCCCGGCCCCGCCAAGAAGGGGTCTTCGCAGGGGCGCGGACGTAGCGGGGCGGCAGCCGGGTCAACAGCCGCCGAGCCGTGCGACACGCTCTATCGCGGTAAGCAATGTTGCCGCGGGAGCGCCCCATGCAGCAGTGGCAACTGGAGTGGGATCTTCCCGGGCCACCGCCACCGCCCCCGCCAAGCGGGCAAGGGATCCTACTCCTCCGGCTCGCCGCACTGGAAGGGAGCCGGACTTCGATCTTTCCGCGCTCAGCTCCGACGAGGAGGAAGAAGAGTAAGCTTCTTTGGTGCTCTTGTAGTTCTTCAATCTTGCTGTTTTTATCTTGTATCTGACTTGCTTCAATCTGGACTCCTTTCTTTTCAGGACGCTGGCCCAGAGAGCAGCGAAGAGGGCCAAGGCCGCGGTGATTGTCATCGAAGATGACCCCACCGTGTCAGCAGGGGGTGGGTCCGAGACCACCTTGACGGACCCGGCAACCACTCCTCAAAACAGCCCCCAGCGCAGCCCCCAGCGTAAGTTCATAGTTAGCTTTCTGCTATCGGGCGCGCATGAGTGCTTTTTCCTTTGTTGATATCTTGCTTGTTGATTTGTGTAGGAGCAGAGCAGCCACATCAGGAGCGCCCGGAAGCTGGTCCCGAAGTGCCATCTGCTTCGACTACGCCGCCAAGGGAGGGGTTCCCGGTAAGGGAGCGCTCTCCGGCAAGGGAGAACTCTCCGGCAAGGGGCAGCACCGTCGATCCTGCGGCAGCCGAGACCGCAACTGCAGATCTTGGCACATGTAATTCACTTGTCCAAAAGCTTTCCCATGGGTTCTTCTTCTTTTGATTTTCTTCTCATGGATTTTTGATTGATTTTTCTCCCTTCTTCGTTCTTCAGACCCATCTGCTGCTGAGCCAATGGAGACAGAGGGCGCCGGCGAGGAAGGGGCCGGTGCTGATGAGACCGCCGGCGAGGAGGCCACCAAGGCTGCCGCCACAGAAGCCGGCGAGGGGTCGGGCGGTCGCACTGACGACCCTAAGGCCGCAGGAGCGCCAGGCGCTGCGCCGACCGCCGATCCCTCTGCCGCTGCTGCGGGGCCGGGCTCCGAGGAGCCCCAGCCCGGCGCCTACTTGAAGGCCGGTGACGATATCTTCATCAAGCTACCCTGGGCGTTGAGCTCCAGGGCGCCGGTCGAGGGGGAAACTTTCGATGGGGAGGTGCTCGCCTCTGCTGGACTGTCGTTGGTCGACGCACCCAGCAGCAGCAGTGGCGAGCCTGAGGAGGAGCAGCTGCTGCAGAAGCTGCTGTCACTCTACCGCGCCCGGCAAGCCAAGCTGGCTTCCCGGGAAGCGCTTGTCACGAAGGCGGGAGTTGACATGGAGAAGCACGCGGAGGAGCTCCGGGGCCACAATCAAGAAGCTCTCCGGTCCCTGGCATAGGAGCGGGAGCGACTCGACGAGGAGCGCACGGCCTTCCTTCTCGAGAAGGCCGAAGCTGAGGAGGAACAAAGGCTGGCCGCCGAGAAGTAGTCCGCGCGAGAAGGTGAATTGGTGCAGCGGAAGGCCAACCTCGACAGCTACGAGGAGGAGCTTGCCGAGCGCGAGCAAGCACTTGGCGGGGCGCTCAAGGAAGCAAAGGACGCTGCCGCAATCGCAGAGGCCGCCAAGAAAGAGCTGGAGGAGAAGGTGGCGCAGCCGGAGGCCAACATTGGGAAGAGCGGCGAGGAGCTTGCCGCGCTCAAGCGTGAGCGTGAGAAGGATGCTGCCGCCCATGGTGAGCTGCAAGGTCTTCTCGCAGAGAGGGGCAAGGAGCTCAGCGCCGCCAAGGATTCCAATGCGGACCTGGAGTTGAAGCTGGCCACGCTGATGCAGATGCTGGAGGCCGCCAAGGAGCGGGAGAAAACCTTGTCGGAGAAGGTCAAAGCTGACAAGGCGCTGCTGGAGAGCATCGCAGTTACCGAGAACTCGTTCAGAGACACTGTGGAGCACTGGACCGAGGGTTTGGTGAATATCACCGCAGTCATCAACGAGGAGCTGGCGCAGCTGGGGATGGAGGACTTTGGGTATCCCTCCGACGAGAATCTCCAACCCAGCGCCAAGCTCAGCCTGTTCTTCAAGGGCGTGGCGACGGCACTCCAGCGGCTCCAGGAAAGGATCCCAAAGCAGCTGGCCGACGAGTCGCGCAAAATCTGCGTCAGGGTTCTCCAGAAGGTGCTGATGAAGGTGGCCTTCCGCAATCCAGGCCTCAGCTTCACCAACGTCCTCAAGTCCTTGCCGCCAGACGCCGATCGGGATGCACTCAAGGCCCTTGTCGCACCCATTGTGGACAAGGTGAGCGAGATCAAGAGGGTTGAGGGCAACCGCGTAGACTAGGCCGCCCATTTCTTCTTTTCCCTTGTCGCTGCTAATCATGTTATGAAAACAGTCTGTTAGAGCTGCGACAAGTCATCTTGTAATATAACTTTATTTCTGTTATCAATTGCTATGTTATTTCCTCTACTAGATTCCGTCCTTTGTATGTTTTTACCCTATGCTTCTAGGGAACTTGTCGGCGCAGGCACCCGAGCCGCGAGCGCTGAGTGCGGAACTTCAGCAGCCTGCTGGCGGCGCTGCTTCCGACAAGAAACCTTGTCGCGACTAGATGCAGCACACTTAAGTTGTTGAGCGGACTCGAAACAAAGTAAGGGCACAACTAGCCACGAGTTGGTTCCTCCGCGCACAGGTTTTCCATACAAAGCAGGGTCATTCGAGGAAGATAACTTAAAAATTTAAAAACTGATTGCTCAAACTTTGGTAACTTAGCTTTTCTGTCGTTTGCTTCCCGGCAAGGCACAACTTTGCTTGAACGACGCCTGGTCCATACCACAATCTTCTCCTTCCCCCCGGCAAACTTGTGTGCGAGGGAACCTTCTTTTCCTTTGTTGAAAAAGAAGAAAGAAGAGAAAATAATGATATGGAGCCCTTCGGCTCGTTATTGCTTACCGGATGTAGGTGCTGCACAAAGTGTCAGATAACACATGCAAGAAAGAAACTAATGCATGAAATGGACAAGTTGTGCGGAGCACATGGGGTTTTACTTATGCACGGGATCTGCGCCCGGCTTTGTACAAAGGATTACATGCAACAGCGGCAAGACTTGTACAAAAGGTGGTTGCCGGAACGGGTTCCGGCAACCGCGCCCTATGGGAAAAACTTACGAAGATGTTCTATGTTCCAGGAGTTGCTCACCGGAATGCCATCTTCGGTCTCAAGGTGGACAGCGCCGGGCCTTGTGACTCATTTCACCCGATAAGGGCCTTCCCACTTCGGCGTCAACTTGTTGGAATTCTTGGCGGACTGAACGCGCCAAAGAACAAGGTCGCCTTCCTCGAAGCTTCTGGCCTTAACTTTGCGGCTATGGTAGCGGTGCAAAGCTTGCTGGTATCGAGCAGCTCGTACAGCAGCCTGAAGACGATCTTCCTCAAGGAGCAGCGCGTCGTCTTGCCGCAGCTGTTCTTGCTCAAGCTCATCATAAGCGAGCACTCGAGGCGATCCGTATACGAGTTCCGTGGGGAGAACTGCCTCTGCTCCATAGAATAGAGCGAAAGGTGTCTGGCCAGTGGTTCAATTTGGCGTCGTTCTGATCGACCAAAGAACCACCGGCAGCTCCTCGATCCAGTTTCTTCCGCACTTGCACAGCCTGTCGAAAGTTCTGGTCTTGAGCCCGCGTAGCACTTCAGCATTTGCCCTCTCTGCTTGAACGTTGCTTCTCGGATGAGCAACAGAAGCGAAGAAGACCTTGGCGCCAAGGTCTTGGACGTACTGCATGAAGGTGCGGCTCGTGAATTGTGTGCCGTTGTCGATGATGATCCTGTTAGGGATCCCGAAACGGCAAACAATTGACCTAAAGAACTTGACTGCTGACTGTGCTGTCACCTTCCTCACTGGCTGCACTTCCGGCCACTTTGTCAACTTGTCGATTGCGACGTACAAGTACTCAAAGCCCCCGACAGCTCGGGGAAAGGGCCGAGGATATCGAGCCCCCAGACCGAAAATGGCCAGGATAAAGGGATCGTCTGGAGAGCTTGAGCTGGCTGGTGTATCTGTTTGGAGTGGAACTGGCACGCTTCACACTTGGTTACTTGTGCAGTTGCATCCTGGAGGGCTGTCGACCAAAAGAAACCTTGCCGGAAAGCTTTGCCGGCAAGTGCTCTTGCGCCAATGTGGTGGCCACATATGCCTCCATGTATCTCTGCCAACAGCTTTTGTCCATCTTCCCGACAAATACACTTCAATTTCACACCATTGAGTCTTCTTCTGTACAGTATGCTATCGACAAACTGGTACATACTTGACTGCCGGGCTACTTTTTCCGCTTCTTCTTGCTCTTCGAGAAGTTCTCTTGTCTGAAGGAAATGGACAATCCGCTGTGCCCATGCTGGAGCTTGTGGCTCGACAACAAGGACTAAAGGCACATCTGCTGCTGCGGGAACATCCGCTTCTACGGCAAGGACTTGCGGCCCTGCTGGAGCTTGATGTTCCCCGGCAAGTTTGCTGGAGCAAAATTTGTCGGGAGCGTCTGCTTCAACGGGACAAACCATAAGGCTTGCTGGAGCAGACTGCCCCTCAGCATTCTTGGTGTTGATCTTGGGGACTTTCTTGGCGGCGGCTTCGGGGAGCTCTGCCGGAAAGTAGTCACCATAAACCAACTTCCTCTTCTTGCTTTGTCCAGTTGATGGTGTTACGGATGGTTGAGTCAACTTGAGCACAAAGATCCCTGGTTCCACAGGTAACTTTAGTGCGGCGCACTTTGACAGGCCATCAGCAATGTCATTCTGAGCTCTTGGGATATGTTCCATCTGTAGGCCGTCAAAGTGCTCTTCTAGTTTCCTCACTTCATCAACATATGCTTCCATCAATGGACTCTGGTAGTTCTTGTTCACTTGGCGGACGACAAGCTGTGAGTCACCCATGACAATGAGCTTCTTGATCCCAAGGTCTACTGCGATTCTGAGACCGGCAAGCAATCCTTCATACTCTGCAGTATTGTTGGTTGCTTGCTCCTTGGGAAAGTGCATCTGGACTACGTACTTGAGGTGCTCTCCGGTGGGCGCGACAAGCAGCACGCCCGCACTGGCGCCTTGCAGCGAGAAAGCACCATCAAAGAACATCAGCCACTCTCTGCTTGCCTCTTTGACGGGGATGCTCGTCTCTGGAATTTCTTCATCTGGAGTTGGCGTCCATTCTGCTATGAACTCTGCCAATGCTCTGCTTTGGATAGTTGAAGTGCTCTCAAACTTGAGGCCAAAGCTTGACAGTTCCAGCGCCCACTCGACAATCCTGCCTGTCGCTTCTGGATTTTGCAGTATCCTCTTCAGTGGAAAGCGAGTGACGACTGTGATCTCATGTGCTTGGAAGTAATGGCGCAGCTTTCTCGAGGCCATGAGGAGGTCGAAAAGCAACTTCTGCACACCAGAGTACCTTGATCTAGCCCCCTGTAGAAGGGAACTGACAAAGTAAACTGGACGCTGCACCATTCTCTTCTGCATCTTATCATGCTCCTGCGCAGATCCATCTTTGTCGGGACCAGAGCTTGTCGGCGAAGCCCCCTGCTTGTCGCTGGATGCGTCTGCCGTGGTTGCTGGCTCATCATCTGCCTCCCTCTCCACCACTAACGCAGCACTAACCACTTGATTGGTTGCCGCTATATACAGCAGCAACTTCTCTTGCGGCTTAGGTGCGACAAGTGTTGGAGTGGAGGACAGGTATCTCTTCAAGTCCTGCAGCGCAGCCTCCGACTCCGGAGTCCATTTTATTGGACCTGCCTTTTTTAAAATTTTAAAAAATGGCAGGGCGCGCTTAGCAGATCTAGAGATAAACCTGCTGAGAGCAGCCACGCAACCGGCAAGCCTTCGTACATCCTTGACGCGCTTTGGGGCTTCCATCTGCTCAATGGCCTTGATCTTGTCGGGATTGGCTTCAATTCCCCGCTGAGACACGAAGAACCTGAGAAGCTTGCCAGAAGGGACTCCAAACACACACTTCTCGGGGTTAAGCTTGAGGTTGATCTTGCGCAGATTTGTAAATGTCTCGTCTAAATCTTGAATCAGGGTCGCCCTGTTCTTGCTCTTAACCACTATGTCATCCATGTAGGCTTCCACATTTCTGTGCATCTGCGGCTCAAAAGCGTGGTGGACTACCCTTGCAAATGTTGAACCAACATTCTTCAAACTGAAAGGCATCCGTATGAAGCAGTACGTGCCACACGGGGTGATAAATGCGGTTTTCTCTTCATCTTCTTCTGCCATGAAGATCTGATGGTATCCTGAGTATGCATCAAGAAATGAAAGCAAATCACATCCGGCTGTGGAGTCAACAATCTGGTCAATGCGTGGCAAGGGAAATGGGTCTTTGGGACAAGCTTTATTAACATAAGTGAAGTCAATACAAAGCCTCCACCTCCTGTTAGCCTTGCGCACGACAACAGGATTGTCCAACCATGTGGGATGGAGCACTCCTCTGGCAAGGCCTGCTGCTTCCAACTTCTTGATTTCTTCTGCGATGAATTCTTGGCGCTCCACTACCTGTTTCCTGACTTTCTGCTTGACGGGCCGCGCATGAGGACAGACGGCAAGGTGGTGCTCAATTACTTTCCTGGGAACACCGGGGATATCAGACGGTTGCCACACAAACACGTCGACATTCGCCCGCAGGAAAGCAATGAGCGTGCTTTCCTATTTGGGGTCAAGAGTGGCGCTGATGGTGAAGGTACCACCAGTGCCGTCCTCCTTGGCGGACACCTTCTTGGTCTCAGGTGGAGCTGTCATTGCCTTCTTACACTTGCCGGTGGAGCTCGATGGTGCGTCCTCGACGGTAGCGCAGCACTCCGAAGAGGTGCACTTGCCAGAGTTGGCATCAGAGCTCTTGCCGGACTTGGTCTTCTTCTTCCCCCCGGGAGCTTCAGCGGCAAGTGTCTTGCGTTCTGCTGCGGCTGCTGCTTCCCGGTAGATCTTGTCGGCACAGATAAGAGCATCCTTCTTGTCGCCAGGGACAGAGATGAAACTTATCGGGCCTGGCATTTTCTGTACGTTGTACGCATAGTGAGAGGCTTCCATGAACTTGGTGAGTGCCGGACGGCCAAGGATTCCATTGTAAGGTAATGGAAAGTCAGCAACATCAAACGTGACCCTCTCAGTCCTGAAGTTCAGCTCGCTGCCAAATGTTACCGGCAACGTGATCTTTCCCTTCGGCTTGCTTCTTCCCGGGTTGATTCCTTGAAATGTACCGGTCTCTTCGAGGTCGCTGTCAGGGATCTAGAGTTTCTGGAGCACCGCGGAGGATATCAGGTTCAAGCCGGCCCCGCCGTCAACTAGCATCTTAGTGACCTTGAGGTTGCGGATTGTTGGTGAAACCAACATGGGCAAGCACCCGACTGCAGTTATGCGATCAGGGTGGTCCTCAATATCAAAGATGATAGGCGTGCTGGACCATTTCAGAGGCTTGCGTGACTCGACGGGTGGTTCTGCTGCATTAACTTCCCGCACCCACTGCTTGAGCTGGCGGTGCGAGGTGTGCAGAGAAGCACCACCGTCAACGCACAGGACCTCTGTGGCTTTTTGGACCTCCTTCTCATCAGTCTCCTCATCATCCATGTCTTCATCGTCGTCGTCATCTTCATCCTTGTCGCGGCCGCGAGGAGGTCTGTCTCCTTGCCGCTGCTTGGCCTTGCCGCGGCGTCCTCCTCGGCCGGGACGTTTCTTGCCGGATCCCCCAGCACCTTCCTGGGCCTTCTCCTTGTCGTGCCGCTCATATTCAGCTTTCTGTTGCTCAACAAGCTGCTCGACTTTCCTGCAGCTCTGGAGATCATGGCCCTTGGTGCGGTGGATCTTGCAATACTACTTGTTGGTGCCGTCCTGCTTGTCGGCGACCGCCACCTCCGCGGCAACCTCCTTGCCGGAGTCACCAGCTTTGGTTTCCTTGGCGCCACCACCGTTGCCGGACTGCTCAACAACTAGCACCTCTTTGCCTTTCCTCTTCCTGTTGTTCCGCCGCCGGTTTTTCCTTGCCGGGGCAGCATCTTCACTGTCAGATCCCCCCGCTCCTACATTCTCTCCGGGGAGTCTCCTCCCTTCCTCAGCGCGCGCACACTTGTCGGCCAGTGCATATAACTCGCTGACGTCCCTGATCTTGCACATCGCCATTTCCTCCCGCATCCTGCGGTTCCGGACGTTCTGATGGAACACGCTGATCACCGCGGCAGGGTGGACGTCTGGGATGTTGTGCTGCACACTGCTGAATCTCTGAATGTACTTGCGCAGGGGCTCTCCTTCCTTCTGGGCGAGCAGATGAAGATCACTCTCCTTGCCAGGAGGCTTGTGTCCGCCTGTGAAGGCGCCGACAAACTGATGGCATAGATCAGCCCAAGGGGATATGGAGTTGTCCGGCAAGTGCATGAGCCAGGATCTGACGTTGGGCTTGAGCACCAGCGGGAAGTAGTTGGCAAGGATCTTGTCATCCCGTCCCCCGGCAGCCTGCACCGCAATGGTGTAGATGCTGAGGAACTCCGACGGGTGCGTCTTGCCGTCGTACTTCTCCGGTACGTCTGGCTTGAAGTTCTTCGTGCTGGGCCACTGGACTTGCCGCAGCTCACGAGTGAACGCAGGGCAACCTACCGCGTACGGCAAATCACCTGGTTCCCCTGGCGCATGCATGTCAACAGAGGGCCCAGCGCGCTTGTCGGATTGACGTCGCGCTTCTCTTCGACGCTCGATGCGAGTTCGAGCGTCTTCTTGTTGTCGATCATGAAAAACTTGGCGCTGATCGCGACGAGCTCGTGGATCCGATGATGCGGTGGAGTCGTTATCGAGGTGGATCCGGCGAGTCGGCGATCTTGGCCTTCGGAGTGGTGATTGCATGGTAGTTGCACCTCCACCCGTTTCGTCGCCACCGGCTCGCGCCCGGCAACCCTGCCGCGGCGGCGACGCGCTCGGCCGCCGTGGAGTGTCGCCGTTGGCATAGCCGATGAGACTCTGAATGGTGGACCTCCATTCGTCGATCTTGTCCGACATCGGAGGGTAATCCAGGAGCAGTTGAGCTCGCGCCAAAGCTTCTGCTGGAGTGGTGAGTGGCAGTGGCGGACGGCGTGAGGAGCGGGACGTGCTCGGACTTCTAACTATGTTAGAAGGAGCAGTATCCCGTCCAGGCGACCATGCCCCGCTCGTGCCAGTACGCTAGCGTGCATGCTGGTCTTGAGCGCCCCGAGATCCACCAGCTTGGTCTTGTCCTATCATGCGTATGGCACTGCAAGTGCCATGACGCTGTTGGTCTTGCGCCTCCTGAGAGTGGCGCGGAACATGTACAGTCGCCGAGGCTTGTGCAGCCTTGTCCTTGGACCTGGCAGCATCATGAGCTTCCTCGTCGACGCCCATTCTCCGCCTGCGTCCATTCCACCACCCGTTTGCTCCAACGGTGGCGGAAGTGACGTGGACGGAGCGGCTGCCGCCGAAGTCTTCTTCTTCGGTGGCATGTTGATGAAGGGAATGAAGATCTAGCTCATGTGAACGCCGGATCAGGTTCACACAATCTCGACGCACCCCTACCTGGCGCGCCAAAGATGTCGGGGAAACTGATCCACGAAGACCTATGGGGCCGGCGGACCGGGCCCATTTCGGTTCGGCGGGGGGCGGAGATCGCACGAAGAGCAGATCAAGGCGAAGCACACGAGCAGTTTACCCAGCTTCGGAGCTCTCCGGAGAGATAACACTCCTACTGCTGCTTGTTTGATTATCTTGTGTTCTGGCTCCAGAGAGAGCGTAGTGTTTTGCTGGGTTCCGAACTAGTCGAACTTCGCGAACCAGTCGAACTGAACCCCCTCTACGTTGCGCATGGGCCTCCTTTTATACGCTAAAGGGGTCACCGACAGGTGGCAACGCAGAGAAGGGTACAAATGTAAAAAGTGAGGTGGTTGGTACAGTTGCTTGTACAGTGCACCCTACTAACCCTGACGGCAGGGGACAAGGGCATTAAATGCCCGTCTGAGTCGCCCAAACAGTGCAGAAAAGGACCGTTAGGGGCGCCACCGTTCGCCACGATGGCGATCTTGTCAGCTTCGCATGCCACCGTGCACCGCTGGCTGCACAGCCTCCCGCCACGCGCGCCTGGAGAGGCCCCCAGAGCGACACGTTGGTGGATGCGCTGGAGCGTGGGCACAGAGTGGCCGCCTGCCGCGGCAAGTGCCTTGCCGCTGCTGTTATCTTGTCGGGTCCGGAGGCTTGTCGCTCACCGGGTCTCGAGGTACCTTGGTTGGTCTTCCCGGCAAGCTCCTCTTGCCAGGGCCTTGTTGCCTTGCCGGAGCGCGTGGCGCGTCGCGGCAAGTTCCTTGGATTGCCTCGGTTGGCCTTCCCGGCAAGCTCCTCTTGCCGGGGCCTTGTCTCCTGAGCTTAAAAACTTTGTTCTTGAATGGCTCCAAGGGAACCACGGAGGATCTTGGCGTTCTCCCGGCAAGCCTTGCGGCGGGGTGCTGCAACTGCCCATGCACAAGTTCGGGGTACTAGGGTATCCCTATTCTAGTACACCGACACAAACCCCGAGAGCGGCAAGATTGTATTCACGCCAAGATGATGCGGATGGAGCCCGAAGAACTCCAGGAACGAGTGGAAGAAGTCGCTTGTGGCGAGGCCGATCAATGCTTGAAGTGTGTGTAGAATACCATGCGCTCGGTCCCCTCCAGCCACTGCTCCTGCTTGTCGCCCGGCAGGCGCACGGCCAGATCCGTCTCCTTCGGCATGCGCTTCATGTCCCGCAAGTATGCGATGTGCTCCTCGGTGATGGTGGATCCCATCCATGAGGCCGATGGTAGCGCCATCAATGGTGCGGGGCGGAGCAGGAATGGCAAGGAAAGAATGGAAGTGAAGTTTTGCTCGGGAGCGGCGGAGCGTCGCAGTGCGTGGCGGTCGCAAGAGCAAGAGGAGAGGGAAGAATATGGTGGGCATGAGTGAGAATGATCTCCACCGCCCCCTCCTCCCAATTTATAGGCCACGTCCCGAACGTGGGCAAGTGGGATCGTTTGCACTCGCCCCTCCCTCTTCCCCACTATCTCGAGAATGGCAGCTGACTCGCGGACGCCATAATAAATCCACGCGCGTGGGCCGAGGGCGCACAGTGGCGGGCCCCAGCATGTCTCCCCATCTCATCGTGCACGTGGCCTGTCAGGCCCCTTCAACTCCCGAGCACCACGTGGCGCCCGCACCGAGCCCAAGAGATTACCTCAAGATTCGACAGACTCCTCGGTTTCCCGCCCATGCCGGGATGCCGCGATCCGGCTTCTGGAAGCCCCAGTGGGTGGTGCCGGACCCGGCGGTCGCAAACTTCACCAACAGCCGCCTTCTTAGGTGGGAAATTGCAAAGGCCCTCCTACTCGAAGCTGGTGGACTTTCACAGCTTCGGGGACTACTTTCAGGGGTATGAACCCCTCGGTAGGAAACGGAACTCAGATCCTTTTCAAACATATCAGGGCCGGCAGCACCCCTCAATCCGGCCTGCAATTGGCCGGGTTCATCAAGCCGGCCAAGTCCCTCAACCTGGCCGAACTCTTCGACCCGGCCAAGACAGCAACCTGGCCCTGCCGACTGGTGCAAGCCAGCCGAACCCGGCGAACCAAGACTTCTCCAGCAAGCTAGCTCCCCCGTGTTGTATTCCTCCACCCAGCCGCGGGTCAGCTCCCGTCCCATCCAAGGCATGCGATGGGACAAGTCTCCATTAAGGGGATGAGCGTGGCAACAGTGCCCCACCAACTCCTCTGACTGGCAGAGGTGTGGCAACAGTGCCCCACCTAACCCGCTGACCAAGGTCGGCGTGGCTACAGCGCACCCATCATCACTGCTGACGCTAGCAGACAGCGACCTAGCAGTGCACCACCGTAGAGGACTTGACCAGGCAACTCTGTGATGGTCGACAAGATGGGGAACAGAGCCCCTGGCACAACGGGCCCGCGCCCAGAGAACCCGGCGAGCGCTGACACCCGGCGGGTCCCAGCACCGGCTTCCCGGGCGATGACAACCCAGCCCACGGCTTTGTAGCTTCACCATTGTAACCCTGGGGGGTTGACCTATAAAACCCCCCAGGAGCCCTCATGTACACGGGCACGCACCCACGCATACAACACATCACAGGCTCACACGATCAGTAGCACACCCACCAGGAAAGGGAGCAGCCTAAGCCTTGGAATGTCTTCCTCCTTCCTCCAAAGAGCTCTAGGAGCAACTCTATATTGATCTCGGCAGGACTAGGGTTGTGATCTCTCTGGAGAGCCCCGAACCTGGGAATGTCTTGCGTCCCATGCTCGCTCAGGCCAACCTCGCCTCTGGAGCCCGCCGGTGCCCTCGAGCCTCCTCCTCTCTTTAGCCATCCTTTGGCATCTGCCGTGCGCCCACCACGATGGGATAGGTCCTGGATGGTACCTGTCACTGTCCAAGACATGTTTGACCAAAGCTCGGTTAAGACGAACACTTGGCCCTTGGATGGTTAGTCCCTATAGCTGCCCATGGTAATTTAAGTGTGAAGTTGTGCATACAAGGCACGTATTGTGTGACTAAGGTGGGCATGCTGTGGGGCACGTATCCCTATTTACGTTGAGCATAGGGAGGATCTAGAAGCTGAGATAGGGCTCGGGCTCGTTTGCTTGCCTCTCGCGCCTTAACGGTGGGCTGGTACTTTGGCCCCTCGCTGCCTATTTGGACATTGATGGCCAGAGCCTTTGTATGCTCCACGGTCCAAAGTGAGCACTCCATGTTGCCATTAGCAATGATGACACCCTTGGGTCCGGGCATCTTTAGCTCTAGGTATGCGTAATGGGGGACACCGTTGAAGCAAGCGAATGCCATAGGGCCAAGAAGTGTGTGATAGCCGCTACGGAACGGGACGATATTGAAGATCAAATCTTTGTTGCGGAAGTTATCAGGCGAGCCAAACACTACTTCCAAAGTCATAGTGCCCGCACAATGGGCTTCAATGCCTGGGATTACTCCCTTAAAGGTGGTGTTGCTGGGTTTGATCCTTGACGGATCAATACCCATTTTTCTTACTGTGTCTGAATAGATCTGATTGAGGCTACTGCCTCCATCCATGAGGACTCTAGTTAGATGATACCCATCGACAATGGGGTGGAGCACCAGGGCCGGCGAACCTGCATGGAGGATACTGATTGGGTGGTCCCTCTGGTCAAAGGTGATCGTATATGCCGACCATGGGTCGAATTTCAGGGATACCGACTCTACGATGTGGATGTCCTGAAGGGCGTGTTTCCTCTCCTTCTTGGGTATGTGTGTGGCATAGATCATGTTCACAGTTTTTACCTCGGGAGGGAATTGCTTTTGGCCTCCATTGTTTGGCCTATGAGGCTCATCATCGTCCTCACCGCAGGGGCCCTTGCTTTCTCCTTGGTTGTGAGTTCGCCGTCCTGTTTGATCACCCAACATTTATGGTTGGTGTGGTTGGTTGACGGGATTTTCTTGGGTGCCGTGGATCTGGCAGGGCCTACCCAGGATTTTGTCGAGTACGGATGGGCCGTCCCTATTCCCTTTAGAGGGCTTCTTCGGCTGTCTCAATTTTGAGTTGCTGAATCAGGCATTTACTTCAGTGTCCCCGGCTTCACCGCCGTTGTGCCAATGCTTATTCTGGTTACGTCGTGGCTTCCCGTTTTCATCTAGGCTTCTGAGGTATCGGGGTTTTCGGTGTTGTTCCTTCTACGAGCCAAGCAGTTGTATTCGCCCGCACAAAAGCGGGTCATAAGTGAAGTAAGGGCCGACATTGTTTCCGGCTTATCTTGGCCAAGCTAACGAGCTAGCCATTCATCACGGATGCTATGCGTGAACATGGCTATCGCCTAAGCATGTGGACAGTCGACGATTTGGTTCTTCTTAGTCAAGAACGGATTCCAAAATTGCCAGGATGACTCACCAGGCTATTGGACCAGGTGTCTCAGGTCATCAGCATCCGGAGGCCGAACATAGGTGCCTTGAAAGTTAGCTCGGAAGGCATCCTCGAGCTCTTCCCAGGTCCCTATGGAGTTCTTAGGGAGGATGTTCAACCAATGCCTGGCTGGTCCCTTTAAGCTTAAG
This sequence comes from Triticum aestivum, assembly GCF_018294505.1. Taxonomy (NCBI): domain Eukaryota; kingdom Viridiplantae; phylum Streptophyta; class Magnoliopsida; order Poales; family Poaceae; genus Triticum; species Triticum aestivum. The sequence goes on from NC_057812.1 coordinate 600,821,051, forward strand.
TGGTGGGTATTTTATGGCGTGGAGATCGTCTCCTCGGGCCATATGAATATGGAGAAGGAAATCTTCAATCAACATGGCCGGGACTACTGTCCCGTCGTATTGTTCGATGTTTACGGGGTTTTAAACCCTTCGGGGAACTGATGGTACATCACCTCATCTGTAAAACACATTGGGTGAGTGGTTCCCCTGACCAAGGCCACATCGCGCCGGAGATCAACTGCCATCTAGGCCCGGTGATGCTCCCGAGCTCTATCGTTTCAGTCGTGCCAAGCTTGGCATTCGTCCTGTCCAGCGGGGGTGTACCTTCTAGATCCGTAAATGGATATTGTCTGACCTGCTCTTGTGGCCAGGTCATGTCATAGGTCGTACGGGTCCTCTGGCAACATTGGTTCCTTGCATCTCCGATGAGGTGGTGCGGGTGGGTCTTCGGCCTATCCGACCGTCCTATCCCATCCTTGAGGGAGCGGTCGGGCCGGTGTGCCTGAGTATATCTTGGGGGTGCGGGCTCAAGGGCCTCGTCGTCGAATTGTGGCAGCAGACGTCGGCGCAGGTAGCTTTTGTTCCGATCTTGCCGCTCATAGCCGTACACTTCTTCGGCTGCTAGGACTTTTTTCCATCTATCGTTGAGGGTGTCTTGTTCGTCTTTTAGCTATTTCTACTTCTTCAGGCTTCGTGCATTGGCTATAAGTTGTCACTCGAACCATTCTTGATCCAGCAGGTCTTTGGGGATGATAAAATCCTCAGGTCCAAGGCTGTCCTACTCTTGGATAGGGGAAGGTAGTTACTGTCCTCAGAGTCATTGATGTCCTCGGGGTTATACTAATCCTCGTGCCCCTTCGAGTCATCGGGCTATTGCTCAGGGGCAACGGGGTCGCTGGGGTCTTCCATATTGTCCGGGGTCTCTTCTTCTCCGTTGCCCGTGTTGCTTTCCCTACCCCTACACCCCTTGGATCGTCTGCGTTGTTGTTGGCATTTGGGCGACTCCTCGCGGGCTTATCGCCATCTTTTCTGGTGGTGTTGTCGTTGTTCTTGCCATTTGTGCCATCGCCCTTATCGTTGGGGGTGTCCACCGTATAGACATCATAGGTGGAGGTGGCCGTCCACCATCCAATGGTGGGAGGGGTTGTAGTAGTATGGGTCCTGGCGTTGACATCTTCATCCATGCCGTCGACCTCCTTAGAAGCGCAGTCCAACATGCCGGTTAAATATTTGACACTAGCTACTAAGTGTGTGGCGAGTGGGACGTAAAATTCCGCGTGGCCCGCCTAAAGACCAATCCGAGCATAGGCCGAGGATAGGCCATCCGTGATGTTCATAGTCTGGATTCAATCTAGGATATCGCTTAATATGGAGAGACTAGCCGGATCGGTGTCTGAGATTTCTCCGAAGTCAACCTCCGGTATGATGGTGTGAGGGGTGAATCCTACCAGGGTTGACTCCTGGTCTTCGGGTGCCGAACTCGTATTCGGGCTTGAAGCCAGATCCAAAGTAGGGGCCGACCCAGGGATAGGGTCAGAAAGAGAGTTCATAGTCAAACCTTCGTGGTATTCGGGTTCCTCGGGCAATGCTGAGAATCCAGTGAAGATCAGATCGCCCCGAGCATCTGTGACGTACTCTAGGTTGCCGAACCTGATTTGATGCTTAGGGGCAAAGCTGACGACCTGATCGAGGTGACCGGCCAAGTTGACGTGCAAACCCATGCCGCCGAACATGAAGAGTTAGCTAGGGACAAAGATATCCCTGGTGCTGATGCTATCTCCGATGACTAAATGAGCCATCGATCCATTGGCTATCCAGCAACGGAACTCTCAATGAAAGCACCAATGTCGGTGTCAAAACCGGCGGATCTCGGGTAGGGGGTCCCGAGTTGTGGATCTTGGATCAATGGGGAACATGAGACGAAGGGGACAATATTTACCCAGGTTCGGGCCCTCTCGAAGAGGTAAAACCCTATGTCATGTTTGATTATATTGAAGTGTATATGATGGTTACAGAGTCGATCTACCACGAGATAAGATGAACTAACCCTAGGTGAGTAGGATGATGGTTCTTCTTCTAGCCTCTACGGACTAAACCCTCTGGTTTATATAGACACAAGGGGACTAGGGTTACACATTGTAGGTTACAGTAAAGAGATAAACATGTCGATTCTTCCATCTTGACTTGGAGGACACACCAAGGCTTCGAAGGTTTCCTGTCCGGACACGGAGTCGCCCTATTGTTCGTCCTTCACAGAGCGGCCTACTTATCCGGCCCATGACAGATAGGCCGGCAGCGCGAGGACCCCTGAGTCCAGGACTCCCTCAGTCTGCTTGAGTTGCTCTAAGGACAGCTGATTAGCTCATGTTGCACTCACCAGTGAGACCAGAGTTTGATTTCCCACCCGAGGAAAAAGTCGTTACTTTTTGTTGATTTGCCTCACATTGACTGACTAGTGGATCCTATCTGTCATAACACCTTAGATACAGAGCCAATTTAATGGAGATGACTTTCCCGTCATGTTAGCCCCGACGGTTGGGTCCTGCATATCATAAATGTGTTTAAATCATCTAAACTGGTCATTATCTGAAAGTGGTAGTTTTTAGTCAGAAAAATAGAAAAAATTAGTATTTTCGGCCACTTATTTCAAAGTGGTAGTTCAGTCCCACACAGTGACTGACAAGTTGGTTCTACCTATCATAACTCCTTAGATATGGAGCCAATCTAACGGAGTTGACTTTCCCACCACGTCAACCCCAAGGGGTGGGTCTTGCATATCATAAACGTGTTTAAATCATCTAAACTGGCCATTACCTGAAATGGTGGTTTTTAGTCACAAAATTAGAAAAAGATAGTAGTTTTCAGTCACTTATTTGAAAGTGGTAGTTCAGTCCCACATAGGGACTCACATGTGGGTTGTACATGTCATAACGCCTTAGATATGGAGCCAATCTAACGGAGTTGACTTTCCCAACACGTAAGCCCCGACGGATGGTTCTTGTATAAGATAAACGTGTTTAAATCATCTAAGTAGGTCATTATCTAAAAGTGGTAGTTTTTAGTCACAAAATTAGAAAAAAAAATTAGTAGTTTTCGGTCACTTATTTGAAAGTGGTAGTTCAGTCTCACATAGTGACTGACATGTGGGTTCTACCTGTCATAATGTCTTAGATAGGGAGCCAATCTAATGGAGTTGACTTTCCCTCCACGTTAGCCCGACATGTGGGTCTTGCATATCTTAAATGTGTTTAACTCATCTAAACTGGCCATTATATGAAAGTCATAGTTTTTAGTCACAAAATTAGTAAAAAGTAGTAGTTTTCGGTCACTTATTTGAAAGTCGTAATTCAGTGGGACTCGAACCCCAAATGTGATAGTTTTTTGTCAATTACTTGTCACACCCCGATTTTCATGCCACAATACTTAAGCTAATCAATCATGATAAAATGTGGGTTGACAAAAACTTTTGAGTGTTTTGGTCCTTGTTTGATTTGATTTTTTGTGTGTTGGTTGCAAGTGCTCTAAAAATCAAATAAATCCTCCAACTCTTATACTCCTTCTCCTTGATCCAAAACCTTGCCCAATGATCATGCCATGTGTGCAGGACATAAAAACAATTTCTTTCAAAAATATTTTGGCCAAAAAGTATTTTCTAAATTATGTTTTCCAAAAACCCCTGAATTGAGAATTGAACTACAAGTACTTAATTAAGGGTGTGAAAAATATTTTAAAAATTATATTTGACTCCTATTAGATATAGGACACACAAAAACCACCAAAATACTATTTTAAAAGTTCTTTTACTATTTTATTTAAAGACTTTTTCTTAAGGCCAGAAATGGTCTTTAATAGGTTTAAATTATTTTAATATTTCAAAAAATATTTGAGAAAAATCAGGGAAGCTCAGTGGACATATATTTGCCATTTATACGAGTTTCAACACATGGTCATGTTCAAATTATTGGTCAAATCCCTCAAAAACTATTTCTGGACATTTCAAGCTTCTGAAATGTTTACAAAGAAAATATTCTCCATTAAATACAGGAAAATTCTATCATATCCAAAATGACCTACTTGAGGATCCTACAAAGTCTCATGTCATGGCGTACAATATAGCCCCGCCAAACCCTCTCAAAACCATTTCTGTCCTTTTTCAAGTTTGAACAACTTTCCATTGCCAAACATGTCCAAATGCTCTCAAACTTGGTGCACATGCTCAAATGGTGTAATAATGCATCTAGGCAAAATGGCACAAGTTGGAGAGAATGATATATTGATCAAAGTGCCCCAAAACCCTTCCTGTCCAGAACCAAATTTGAACAACAGTACGTTGGCAACTTTCTCATTTTGACCCCAACTTTTTTGGACATGTTCATAACCTTAAATTATGACACTACACCAAGTGGTGCATAAAGGAGAATAGCTTTGCATGACTAAATCTTGGAAAGTCCATTTCTGTTGATTTCTAGGGTATACAAAAGTTGCATTGGCAACTTTGCCCAAATGAACTCAATATTGGTGGAACCTCTTATTTTCTCATGCCATTGGACCCTGTCAAGCCTCATGGCAAGGGAAGTCCATTTGCTTTCCCAAACCTACATCAAACACCTTCTGGCAAAAATTTGAAATGCATGTTTTGTACATTTCCACTAATCTCCATGAGCTCAACTTTTTCCCACAGCCTCATTTGCTCCTCCTCTACCTCCTGCATGCTTAGATGCCCAAGGAGAAATGATTAAGGGGAGCAGAGACCCATTTTTCCTCTCTGGACAGCCTTTCCCCTCCCTTTCTCATCTCTCTCTCACTCGTTGCAAGTTCTAGAGCATCCAATGCCACTTTCCCATTGTTTACTCCCCCATGCAGCTGCCAGACACAAGTGGATGAGCTGGTGCGTGCAAAAAGCCGCGGACGCCGGCCAAAGACGTGCTATGGAGCTCGTCCTCGCGCTCCCGACCATTGACGCCGCGTCCCACGACCACCTCGAGCCTCCCCTTGCGCTAGTCGAGGTCCTCGATGCCCGCAAGATGACAGCCGTGCAGGCCCCCTCCTATCCCCCTCTCTCTCACCTCTTGTGGCATGTGCCCAGAGCCGCCCTGCTCGGCCAATGCTCACGCAGCTCCTGTGGCCGCGTGCAGCTCGCCCCGCTCCTCCTCTCTCTTCCTGGTGCCCCACTCAAGTAACACGAACACCGTAGACAGCCCCTCGCCCTCTCTCCTGGCCACCCGAGCCATTGCAGCGGCCACCCATGCGCCGCGTCCACGGTGAGCCACGGGTCGGCTATTTAAGGCCTCCCCGAGCCTCCTCTCTACTCCTTTGGCTCTCTCTCCCTCCCCTGCACCCGCTGGACCAACCCACTCCCCTCCTCGCGCTCTCCATCCGCCACCTTGGACGGAGCCTTGCCGTCGGCCTCTGCCTAAATTTGCACCCACCACTCCTCCTCCTCCCCTCTAGACCACACTAGAGGACCTCCACCATCACCGCGAGCCCCTCCCATGCTTCTCCCTCTCCTCCCCGTGGTTGTTCCTTCGAGTTCCATCACCACCACCGGCCTCGCCCGCCGTGGTCGGTGATACGCTCGCATCTGGCCACCCCTGCGATTGTGGCGCACCTCGGCGGGTGCGGCACGCTCTCCCGAGCACGCTGGTGTGCTGGGCGCCTACAGAGGTGGCCGGTGTTGGGGAACGTACACTAGTAGAAAAAGGGCCTTCAATCCCGGTTCATAAGGGCCTTTAGTCCCGGTTGTAGAACCGGGACTAAAGGGTCGGTACTAATGCCTATCCCTTTAGTCCCGGTTCAATCCAGAACCGGGACTAAAGGGCGCGGCCACGTGGAGCTCCACCTTTAGTCCCGGTTGGTAACACCAACCGGAACTAAAGGAAATTTTATGATTTTTTTTTGAATTTTTTTGATTTTTTATGTTCAAATTGCTGAATTATTTTAACCTCTAGTCTGTAATCACCACCCCTCATCACTTCTCAATTTCTCCTCTAATCACCCCTCATTATGATTTTTTTTTGAATTTTTTTTGATTTTTTATGTTCAAATTTCTGAATTATTTTAACCTCTAGTCTGTAATCACCACCCCTCATCACTTCTCAATTTCTCCTCTAATCACCCCTCATCATTCCAAATCATCTAACTTCCCGAACGGTCACCCATCCTCCCACTCCCCCAGCCTGAGCACGCTTAACTTCCGGGTTCTATTCTCCCTTGCTCCAAGTCTGCACTTGTTGTTTTCCTGACAATACTAAGATGTCAATCCTATTAACCTTCAGGAATTTTGCTTGAGCATGAAGTGACACATTTCATAGTTTTATTTTGAAACTACTGTTTTAAAAAACAATAATTATTTAGTAACACTAATATTTCTTGAATAATTAGTTTGACCATTGTTTGACCACAGTTTGACCAGATTTGACCAAAATTGAAATAACAGAAATAATTATTTAGTAAAACTAATATTCTAGAATAATTAGTTTGACCATTGTTTGACCACAGTTTGAATTGTTTTTCGATTTTTTTCACTCTAGATCTTAAAAGCCCCGTTACTTTTTTTCTATTAGGTTTATGAGGATTTTGAAAATGATTAACGGGCCCCCCCATTAAATTCGGACGTAACTTTTCGAGTAGATGATTTTTCATAAAAAACTTTTTCATCCGAGTTAGTATGCAAAAGTTATGCCCATTTTTACAAATTTCAGAGAGATTTTGCAAATAAAGTCAAAATTCACATTTGCAAATTTTCCCAACAACTAGACCACATATCACATGGGAAACTTATTTTCTTTTATTTTTTTGACATTTCCATCATTTTCTTTTATTTTTTTAAAA